>NC_052571.1:4029467-4329467 GCF_016699485.2 Gallus gallus | reverse complement strand
GAAACATACATGCCCTTATTTCATTATTAAGCCCCCCTTCATTCACTGCTATTGGTGGTTTATTATTATTTTCTATGGTTGCACGACAACTGCCTGGGGGCCCAACAAGACTGAGGGCATTGTGCAAACTTATTGGGAAGAACAAATAAATAATGGAAAAGGAATAAGAAAAAGTTCTTTTTCATTGAGGAAGAACTGAGACATCTCAGCTCATTTCAGGTTTCTGGTGGAATTTAAAGCAACTTTTGCAGCCCAGAGGCAGAGAAGCCAAAGTCTCAGTAGGTTTCCAGCTCTTAGCTTTGTCCCAGTGCCAAGTTCACAGAAAACAGAGGGGGGTAGGTGGGAAGGGGATCTTTTGTTTTGCTTTGTTTTGTTTTGACATAGCTAAAGGTTTTCCTGTAATCAAGTGACTACTAAAGAAAACAGTGTGAGGAGCACACACTGCTCTGTCATGAGCTATCTGCACCATCACTGCAATCTGGAATTGGGAATACCACCACTCCTGATTAGGCCTTTAAATACCTCTAATTGGATCTTTTCCCAGTGATATTATGAATACGCATCAATTACACTACCCAACTGCAGAAGTGTTTGAACTGCAGAGACTGACATAGCTGGAGAGCTTTGCCCGGAAGGGTCTGCCCATGCTCTTCCTACCACAACACCCCCTCTTCTACCGCATTCCTCTGGAATGCCTGGACTGGGATTTCCCACCAAACACCAACCTTGATATGGGAGCAATGGGCTGCCCATTTTGGAGTACCCTCGCCCAACCACTCACAGTGGTGACCCCATACCCATGACCAACATCCCAATGGGAATGGGTAGGTGGTAGCCCCAGACCCAAGAACATATCCCAACAGGAACAGGGGTGTCAGCTCCCTCAGCACCCTCGGGTGGATCCCATCTGGCCCCATGGACTTGTGGCAGTCCAGATGGAGTAGTAGGTCTCTGACTGTTTCCACCTGAATCGTGGGGGGTTTATTCTGCTCCTCTTCCCAGACTTCCAGGTCAGGGGGTAGAGTACCCTGAGGATAACTAGTCTGACTTTTAAAGATGAATGTAAAGTATGCATTGAGAATCTTAGCCTTTTCCTTATCCTCAGTGGTCACATTCCCCACTGCATCTAGTAAAGGATGGAGACTCTCCCTAGCCCTCCACTTTCTGTTAATATATTTGTACAAAAGTTTTTTTGTTCACTTTTACCACAGTGGCCAGGTGGTGGCCCCATACCCATGATCATATCCTAATGGGAATGAACTGGCAGCAGATAAATTAATTAACATGTGCACAGAGCGTTGAGACCAGATGAAACAAAAGCCCCTCCTCCTTTGTCAGCACACACAGAGGACATCTGCTTAAAAAAAAAGAAAAAGAAAGGGCTAGGCTGGTGTCAGCACAACGTGTTGTCTGTCCAGGGCTGAGGCTGAGAGCAAGCTCAGTGCGTCACACCCGGTAATCCCCCTTTGCTGACTTCAAGTGGCATTGGTGAGCTGGGGACTGTGCTGTGCCCCCCATCTTCTGCTGCTCTCTGAGATGAAAGGAATGGAGACACCCAACCAAGATGGAAGGGATGGAGAAGGGATGAATTTGGCTGAGTTCTTCAAGGAGTCACCAGGAATTGAAGCAAGGTACGGAGAGCACTGAGCATGCCCAGAGCTAATCAAAGCCAAGGGAAATGGGCACAAAACAGGACAATGTCCCTTCTCTCCTAATCTCTCAGGTCATTCACAAGGTCCTTGGGCAGGGGAACAAACAAATGAAAAAAAACCCAAAAGTCTAGAAAAATCCTTCAAAGCCAGATTTCCAGGTATGCCTTGCAAAAGCAAAGAGAAATCCAAATTAAAGGACATGGTCTACTGTAGAAAAGGGTCTTTGTGCCTTTCCTGGAGCTTGTGGGCAGACACTGTGCAGGGGAACATTTGCCCCAGTCCTTTTCTATCTCAGCTCCCTTGCTTTTGATGGCCAGGGTGGTTTCTGAAAGGCAAATTTAGCGATCTTCATGTGTTCCACTGCACAGCAATAACCCCCCAGGGATGCTCCCACTCAAGGGACTATGTTGAAGCCTCAAAATGCTGTGACAGTTGGTCATACCAACACATGCTTCGGGAGCCCTTAATCTGTGGGTTATTCACACTGTAGACCCTCACATCCCTTTAGGATCCATTCCAGCCCATCATGTCATTGGGTGCTTAGGGAACCCTTAATCCATGGATTGACAGGCTAGACCTTACATTTGTGTCCCTCTCTAATTAGGAAGCTCTTATTACCCAACCTATACAGCAACCATGCCGGCTAAAGAGCCTTAAGATGATTAATTTATTAGTGAATTGCCCACCCAACTGCTTTAATGGCTCCTTGATCTCAGCAAAATAAGTCAATCTTGAGTAAAAATCCACATCCATGACTTTTGTTCACAGAAGTGGGATGGAGTCTGGGATTTCCCAGTGTTTCCAAATAGGGCTTTGGCTGAGTTCCATTTAGCGGCGTGCAATGCATTAATGGGAGTGTTCTGCTCTATATCCCATGGGGACTCCATATCCAAGCATTCCATGGGGACGCGAGCAAGATTTTCCAGTGCCTTCACAGCAAAAATCCCTTTGTGAAATCAGGACAGAAATGAGGTGGGGTTGGATGGTAGGAAGAGGAGATGTGCTCCCTGAGGATATCCCTGATGGTTTCCAGCCCAGCATGGTGGCACCTTGGGCTACCCTTCTTCTAAGGGAGTGTCCAGCTGGAACCTGGCTCTGACCCTTGGGGCTTAATGCAAGGCATAAAAGTAAGAAAACAAACCCTTTATACACACTGATGGGACAGAGGGGACAGCAAAGAAAGAATCCAAGTGAAACTGCTGGGTTCATGGAATCCACCAACCCAGAAATCTGATTCACAAACATCCTATTAGTCATTGCTACTGTCTAATTACAGTGATTAATCAATTAAAAAATTACCCGAGAAGAATCTTTCTTTGTGCCCATTTTCTTTCCAAGCCACTGGGCTGAGCCTGATGCAGCACAAGGGGAAAAAATCCCCATGCACACCCCAGAAGTGCCTGTCTGCCATCTGCAATGGTTAGAGTGGAGCCAGCTGACTCCAGCTTCCTCTGCACCAGGTTTGGGGCCTCATCAGCCATGCAAATTATAGAGTAGTGCACTGTCTGAAATCCAAATTTCAACTCAGCTCAGAGAAAAGCCTTAGAGGAAGGGTGGAGATGGAGGAGGCAGCCAAATCCATTCATAATATTTACAGTAAATGGGCCTCTTTGCTGTTATTTAGTATACAGTGAGTCTAATTACTTTTGAAGTTTTAATTTAAAGAACCTTCTTTATTTGCCTCTCCTGCTGCACCCCTCAAAGGTGTGGGAAACTTTGTTCTTTTTTCTCAAAATCCCTCTTCCTCCTGTGCCATGCTGCGCCATGCTTGGATGGAGTGGGAAGGAAAAGGCCCTCCATGGGGATAGGGACACCCCTCTGGGATGGGAGGTGGTTTCCAAGGGGGTTTAAGCCAATCTCCTCCCAAGACCCCATTTATACCATGTGTCCCCACTGTATCCCAAAGACTCTGAGATGCTCCAGCTGGGCATTCCATATGAGCCAGTATGAACTCATTTTAATGTCATTCTGGAAGATTTCAGCAAGCCCCAATGATCACAGAATCACTGAGGTTGGAAAAGACCTCCAAGATCTCCAAGCCCAACTCCAACCCATCCCTAAGTGCCACATCTCCACGTTTCTTAAACGCCAACTATTGGGGGGTGGTGCTGGCCCCAGATCCTGTCAGTGAGCCAACATCTCCCTGCCTGGATCCATCAGAGAATACCCCTTCTGCACCTCAACCCAACCCAGAGACCTTCAGAGAAAGGAGAAACCAGCAGACAAAGAGCTCCTGGCTTCCAACTAGGCAAACCAGCCCTGAGCTTGTCAAAACTCCCACCTTGGTGACAGCACCTTGCCTGTCACCCTTCCAGCACAGGCATAAATCATGGCCATCAAAGCCATGGCAGGTCATGGTCCTCCCAAATGCAGCCCTCAGCCCTTCCAGATCACAGAATCATTAAGATTGGAAAAAGCCACTAAGATCACCCAGTCCAACCCCAACCCATCACCATCAATCCAACCCTGAAGCACAAATTGGGGAATTCGGTCCCAGCAGCGTGCTGGAGCATGGGGATGTGAGGGCTCCCCAAGTGTCATCCCCCTTCTGACAACACAGAGCTATGTGGGTTGCACTCTAGAAGGGTTGTAAAGACCTTCCTAAACCCAGAGCAGAGTGAGGCACTATTTCCACATATATACCCAACACTCAGATTTGTGCTGGGATCTGATCTTGAGTGCATTCCACACACACACACACACACACACACACACGGCTTCCCATTGCAATCATGAAAAAATCCCCTCCCTGCAGCATGCTGACCTGCAGATCTCCCCAAAGTTATAGCAAGAGTGAAAACAGATATTTCCCTAAAAAATAATAATAATAATTTTTTTTAAAAGCCCACCACCCACCCTGCTCCACATTCCTTCCTAGAGGGCAGGGAAAGGCTTCTGCAAAACATGGAAACGTGGAACAAAAGTCCTTTTCACGCTGCTGTGCCCCTGCTGGCCCCACTGCGTAACCATTATGAAAACGGTAGAGCGGGGTTGGCACTTGGAGCATTTACTGCATTCCTGACAATACATTCCACTCCCGGATCTGTTGCAGAGCAGCCCTCTCCTCCCTCATTCTTACCAGCTGGCTTTACAGCCTCATTGCCGCCGCGGGGCCAGGGCCTTGTGACGGGGGAAAAGCGCACTGCGCCAGACTGGAGACAGCATGCAGACAGAGCAAGTTAATGATTACTGCTGTCTGCCTCCGTAATCTAATCATGAAAGCTCCTAGGAGCATGTGGAAAAGCCCTGGCGCTCAGTGGGGCTGGGGCATGGAGACAGATGGATGGACAGACAGACGAACCAGCCCAGAGCCCCCAAATTGGCCAACCAAGAGCCCAAGGGCCAATGAAGGCCTCTAGGCTGGAGTTGACAAGGTGGGAGCTGCCTGGCTGTGCAGCCCTCCCCACACTGCTCATTTTGCTCAGGATTAATAATGCAGAACAATTAGAGACAGTATTATGTTCATTAAGTAATTTACCCTCCCAGTGCTGTGGCGGAGCTGGCACACCCATTCTGCGAGAGATTGGGCCAGTGGCTTGTCTCAAGCCATAGAGTACACAGGAGTGAAAAACCCCCAAAGTTGCTTGCTCCCAGGTGAAGAACCCCAACATCTGCTTGCTCTGTGCTGGAGGTGGCTTTGCCTAGCAGCACGGTGGCAACGAGGCCACCTGTCCCCACATCCCAGCTCTGCTCCCATGCACTGTGCCAACTCCCCAGCCTGTCCCACAAGCTGCAGGTGACGGCAGTGACACCACAACATTTTCCACTCTGGCTCTTGTGGGGCTGTGACAAAGTGCAGCGAACCCACGGGGCTCTGGGCATGAAGATTAATGGGTTTGTTCCTTCTCATGAGCTCCAGCGTCTCAGCTTGGCTTTCACCAAAGAAAATGAATCCCTCAGCTCCCCGCTCCTTTTTCAAATAGAACTGCTGCTATCCAATTCCTGCTTGCAGGATGGCTTCATGGGGTTAGCCCTTTGCTCTGTTCCAAAAAATTGAGGGTGCAGCAACCCTATAGGGCTTCCATACGGAGCAGCACATCCTGGGAATTTGTAGCATCCCAAAGGCAGTGCCATTGGTTCCACCACTATGAGTCAACCGTGTGTGAGCCAATTCCTCCAGTTGTAAAAGAAAAGGGTGTTTGGACTTCCCCCACCTCCCTGAAATCTGCATTCTCAGCCTTAAAAATGAGGTTTGGGATGGAGGTGATGGGATATGGGGTGGCTCTGTCCCATGGAGCCATGTGGCTGCAAGGCACACTGCCATGAGCAAGCACTCATTGAATCAGCATTGGCATCCCTAGAAACAAAATCTATGCAGAAATAAAATTACTATTCATCGACTTTGGTTCCCTTATTATGTACACAACTACGGATGTACTTGCAACAATGCTCCAATGGCTCAACAGAGTGATTCATTTCAGGCAGAAATCTGCCTTCCCACCTGCCCAGCACAAAGGGAATGTCTAGGAAAATCATGAGGGGCTGTGCTTCACACTAAAAAGTCATTAAAAGTCATAGAGTCACAGAATCATGAAGGTTGGAAAAGACCTCCAAGATCCCCAAGCCCACCCCCACCACACCTACTGACCATATCCCCAAGTGCCACATCTCCACGGTTCTCAAACACCTCCAGAAATAGGGACTTTCAAGAAAAGAGTTGATGTGGCTCATGCTGGATGCCCCACTCCATCCCTAAGGTGGTTATGGGTACTCATGAGCTGGGAGAGTGATGGGACATTGGGGTTGTGAAAGCAGAAGAGACTGAGGAGAAAATGGGGAAAAATGGACAGTGGGGTTCAGAAACTGGGAGAGGAGATGAAGGAGAAAAGGGAAAAATAGGCAAGAAATGAGCTGTTAACTCTGTCAACCAGCGGAATGAGGGGCCTAAGGGAAGGAGCTCATCTCCATCCCCAGGTTCACTCCAACATCCTCCAACCCCATGGTCACAACTTGGGAACCTGGAACCATGATGGATTCAACTCAGTGAGGTTAGAAGGGTAGAAAAGGGCTGAGCCAGCTCTTACCAAGCTTCTCCCTCTCTATTTTTTTTTTTTTATTTTTTGCAAGTTAAAACCAAGATAATGACACTGGGTGGGGACCAGTTTAGAGAGCTGAGCAGCCAAACCAAAATGCACCTCCAAGCCAAGCGCTTGGCCTCACCATTTGGAGAAGGAAGCTGAGAGAAGTCATGAAATGATCCCTCAGTGCACTGAGGTACGTGGCCAGGTGGAGCGTTCAGGCAGAGGTGACCCCACTAGTAAAATATTTTTCAACGGAGAGTGCTCAGGCTGCAAGCTGGGCTCTGTAGGGCTGCATCCCTACTCTGCTTCTCTCTCCTTTCTCCTCCTCTTTGGCACTTTCTTCCCTTCTCTAATAACACTGTTTTCTTGCATTTCTTTTTTTTTTTTTTTTTCCTTTCTTGGCTCTTTTCACCTAAAGCCTGATGTAATTTCCTGTCCTGTCCCAATGTTTCATGTTCATTAACAGGGTTAAAGTTATCATCACGCATTTCAATGGAGACTCAAAAAGAGGTGAAAATAGCAAAAAGCAATGGGAGAGAACGTTGGATCAGATCACCTTTCCCGTGCCACCCTATTCCTAAGGAGCAGCCAGCGGCCATTGAAGGACAAACCACTGGGATTTGGACAAGAAGGCTGCACATTCAGTGTTTTTTTTTATTTGCATGCCAACGCTAAAACGGAGACCATGCCTCAGCAGTTAATAATATCCCAGCACTGAAAATAAACTGGGAAGGAAGCCCTTTTGTGACAGTGGGCAGGCGGCCAGGCTGCAGTGTGGGCCATTCAATCTGCTAGGGGCTGGCACTGCACAGGGCCTGGCTCCCAATGTCTGCCTCATGCCAAAGGGAGGATTTGGGGACCCCAACACATCCCTGTGCCTCTATATTTGTTATGCACACTCCACCACCATGACTGCAGTGCTGGAGTTTGGAAGTGGCATCCCAGTGACCCATGGCAGGTCAGTGTATGGGGTTAATGTCACTGTTCCCATAGTGTAACTGATACCTGCACGCAGACAGCGGGGATGGAATGGCTCTGGCCCTGTACAAGTGTTTGTGTCCTGTCTCAGTTTCAGTGTCTCCAATGACTGAAGTTCCGCCACTCACTGGGACATTTTACTTTGCAAGCAGAGAGCAATTTCAGTTGCTTGCCAGTGCAGATACACACCCTTCCTCAGCTCTACACTTCCAAATCCACCTTTCTACCCTCCTTCTTCCCCTAAAAAGCTCCAGATTGCAGGAGAAAACTCAATGGCCCCAAAGCCACATAGAATCACAGAATCATGTTTGGTTGGGAAAATCTCAAAATGGACTGCAGCTGGGAAGCAGGATGGAGCAATGTGCTGCCATCTTTTGGGTTTTAATCCATCCTGGGAGAACATCTCAGAGAGCATCCTAATCATAGAATCATTGAGGTTGGCAAAGACCTCTCTAAGACCATCAAGTCCAACTATTGACCCATTTCCACTATACTTACTATGTCTCCAACACCCCACTGATCCAGAACAGTTCAAAGCCACCACCTAATGAGTGCTGATTTCAATTTGGACTCCCACAGGTTGTGTGCCCCATAAAACCCCCCCGGTGCAGTTGGGGCACCGACTCTACGGCATGGGGCCACACTCTGCAGGAAGGCTGCAGCTTTGTGCAGCGTTGGATGTGACAAAAAAAAAAATTAAAAGGAGGACATAAGCTTACAAAGAAGCCAAGAAAAAGTGACCTAAAATGAAAATTAAAAAAATATATATTCCCAAGCAATTGTTTATCCTCGGACAAATATATAACCCAAGCTGCACAGGAAGATGTCTCAATTTCAGATTATAATAGGATGCCCATTTGCAAATAAAGGCATTTCGCTGGAGGTTATAAACCCTGTGCTGGGGGAGGTGGAAGAGGGAACCGGAGCCACACGGGACTGCTGGTGGATAGCTGCGGATCTGGGCAAGCTGCTGGTCCCTGATAGCAGATACCAGCAGGGATCAGAGGCATAGTGCAACATTCCAGGCCTTCCAATCATCCCATAATGAAATGTCACTCAGCTATGTGCTGTCAGGACAAAGCAGATCTGAAGGAAACGTCCATCAGACCACGTGAAGCCTGCTCCCGACATTCAACCTCCACAGGTCCTTCCCCATCTCCTCCAACATTCCATGGAGAGCCCATCCCTGTGCTGGGACCATCCCGTTGGGTTTTCAGCTGCTCAGGGAATTGTGTCCATCACATCCCCCAGAGCCACTCCCACATGCTCTGTTTGGAAGCAGAGTCCTAACCAAACCCATTTGCTGGGAGCAAGCTCCAAATCCAGGAAGAGCCAACCTCTGTCTCCTATTTGCAGGAATTATTTTTATCTCCAGAGGGATATTTTTACTTCAAGTCAAGGAGACAAAGGGCTGGGAGCACTCAGAATGGCTTTGGGTTGGAAGGGATACTAAAGACCATCTAGAACAACCATCCTGGTGGGGCAATGCAAGAACCACCGATAAAAATAAGAAGAAAAAAAATAAAGACAGGGCCATTCGATCAGTCAGAGCCTGACAATGAGGCTTTCTAAATCCAGCTACAGGAGGCGTTGCAATCACAAGCACCCGTCCTGCTGAAGGACTTCAACCATCCAGACATCTGCCAGAAAAGTAGCACAGCGAGCTGTAGGCAATCCAGGAGGCTCCTGGAATGCATTGAGGATAACTTCCTGAGTCAAGTAATTGATGGCCCCACCAGGGGGGATGCACCAATGGACCGGTTGCTCACCAATGTAAATGAACTGATCGGTGACATTAGGATTGGAGGCTGCCTGGGCTGTAGCGACCATGCTACGGTTGAGTTCATGCTTCAGAGGGACATGAGACAGGTGAAGAGTAAAATTAGGAAGCTAAACTTTAGGAAAGCTAACTTCCAGCTCTTCAGGGAGTCAGTCAACAAAACACACTGGGAAACTGTACTCATGTGCAAGGGTGCAGAGCAGAGCTGGCAGATCCTTAAATTAGAGACTTTATTCAGGGTGTGAGAGCTCTCCATCCCCAGGTGTAGCAAGTCAGGAAAGGAAGACGAGACCTGTGTGGCTGAACCGGGAACTGCTGGTCAAACAGGAGAACAAGAAGAAAATCAACAGGCAGTGGAAACAGGGACAGGTATCGTGGGAATAGTATAAGGAAGCCACTAGCCTGTGTAGGGATGGCGTCAGGAAAGCCAAGGCCCAACTTGAACTGAACTTGGCTAGGGATGCCAAAAAGAACAAGAAAGGCTTCTATAGGTGCCTCAACCAGAAGAGGAAAGTCCAGGAGGGCGTACCCAGACTTGTTAGTGACACAGGCAAGCTGGTAACAACAGACAAGGAGAAGGCTGAGGTACTTAACAACTTTTTTGCTTCCATCTTTCCTGATAACTGCTCGCCACACAGCCCTCAAATGTTTGGTTTGGTAAGAGGGGACTGGGGAAGCAACGTCCTTCCCACTGTAAGTGAAGATCAGGTTCGTGACCACCTGAGGAACGTGGACGTCTACAAGTCTATGGGTCCTGATGAGATGCATCCCAGAGTCCTGAGGGAATTGGCTAATGTGGTTACCAAGCCACTCTCTATGATATTTCAAAACTCGTGGCGATCAGGTGAAGTCCCTGGTGACTAGAAAAAAGGTAACATCATAACCATTTTTAAAGGTAAAAAAGATGACCCTGGGAACTACCAACCTGTCAGTCTCACCTCTGTGCTGGGGAAGACCATAGAACAGATCCTCCTGGAAGCTATGCTAAAGCACATGGAAGGCAGGGAGGTGATACAGGAGAACCAGCATGGCTTCACCAAGGGCAAATCCTTCTTGACAAGCCTAGTGACCTTTTATGACGGTGCCACTGCATCAACAGACAAGGGAAGAACCACTGATGTCATCTATCTCAACTTCAGTAAAACCTTTGACGTGGTACCCCACAACATCCTTCTCTCCAAATTGGAAAGATATGAATTTGATGGGTGGACTGTTCGATGGATGAAGAACTGGCTGCAGGATTGAGTACAGAGAGTGGTGGTCAATGGCTCAATGTCTGGATGGAGATTGGTGATGAGTGATGTTCCCCAGGGGTCGGTGCTGGGGCCAGTACTCTAATATCTTCATCAGTGACACTGACAGTGGGGTCGAGTGCACCCTCAGCAAGTTTGCTGATGACACCAAGCTGTGGGGTGCGGTCAACACACCAGGGGGACCTAGACAGGCTTGAGCAGTGGGCCCAGGTGAACCTCATGAGGTTCAACAAATCCAAGTTCAAGGTCTTGCACCTGGGTCGAGGCAACATCCACTACTGTTGTGGTTTTGTGATTTTTGTTGTCGGTATTCCACATCAGAATATCATGTAAAACAGTGGGAGTTAAAGAGTTAATGTTCTGGTTCTGTGGACTGCCTTTTTTGGGCATTTTGGGTCCCTCGGATGGGAGGGGAGGAGCGGCATTCCCAGAGGACCTGGTGGGCAGAGGAATAAAGGTGGAGCTCCTGGCAGGACACCAGCCGCTCTCCCTCTCTCTCTGCCACAGAGAAAAGCATGTGCTTCCCCTGCAGTCTACTAGCGTAAGATTTCGTATTGTGGGTACTCTATTCTCTCTCATTTTGTTTGATTTTGTTGGATTCACTAAATTACCGTTCCTCCTCAGATCGTTGCCGGGTTTTTTGTTTGTTTGTTTTGCCCCTGTCACAGACTCAGATCTAGAGATAACTCTGTGACAACTGCCAATACAAGTTGGGGGATGAAAGGGTTGAACGCTGCTCTGCTGAAAAAGACCCCCAGGTATTCGTGGATGGGAAGCTGGACATGAGCCAGCAATGTGCCTTCACAGCCCAGAAAGCCAACCGTATCCTGGACTGCATTAAAAGAAGCATGGCCAGCAGGTCAAGGGAGGTGATACTGTCCTTCTACTCTGCACTGGTGAGGCCTCACCTGGAGTACTGCGTCCAGATGTGGAGTCCTCAGTACAAGAGAGACATAGACCTATTGGAGCACATCCAGAGAAGGGTCACAAAAATGATCCAAGGGTTGGAACACCTCTCCTACAAGGGCAGGCTGAGAGCTGGAGCTGTTCAGCCTGAAGAAGAGAAGGCTCCAAGGAGACCTGAGAGCAGCCTTTCAGTATCTAAAGGAGAGCTACAGGAAAGAAGAGGACAGACTCCTTAGCAGGGTCTGTGGCAACAGAACAAGGGGAAATGGCTTCAAGCTCAGGGAGGGTAGATTTAGGACTAGATGGCCTTCACAGGCTTCCAACTCTAAAAATTCTATGATTCTATGAAATCCCGTACAAGGCAGCAAATTGAGGGACAAGGGCTGGAGAGTGGGACAGCCAGGGCTGTGCCATGGGACAACGTGCTGACGCTGCTCAACACCCAGCTATACCGCGCGCACACACCCTGCACAGGCTCTCTTCTCTGGTTCTAACCTCTGGAACTAACTTCATCTCCACCCTTTTTTTTTCCCCTCTTTTCCCCCCTCCCCCATGTCCCCTCCCATTGTCCCCACCGCTAGCACTCTGTCCCCTTCCACACTGCCACTGACAACATGAAAACACAACTCCACCTTGTAGGAGGGCACCCCAAGCATTTCACCCATCCCTTTGCAATTCTGCATGTGGCCACCCGTTTGCTTCCCATCACTGGTACCCAAGTGATACCCAGTTTGGTATGCAACTGGTACCCAGCTGGTCCATGCACCCATGATGCTGCAAAGCTGCATCCCTCCACCACATCCCTCCTGGCTCAGCTTTCAAACCCACAGAAATGGAGTTTCATTGCTTTTCTTAAAGCCCCCTCATTGTAAGGCAGTCCCAAACTCTGGGATGTTCAAGAACAGAGGAGCATGAGTTTCTCCACAGGGAATCTGCAACCCGCAACTACCTTGAAGAGCTCCAAATGAGCCCTGACTCCTTAATGCCCCCTTCAAATACCCACTTCTGCTCACTCAGGCATGTCCAACTCATGTCCCAGGGGCTGCATGCAGCCCAGCACGGCTGGCAACGTGGCCCACCTCCTCTCCATGCTATAAAGACAGCAGCTCTTCCCTGCAGAGGGGCCATGGGCATGCACCCATTGCTCAGCAACAGCTAAACTGTCAGTGCACTATTAACAGTGTGTCAACTGAAAGCAGGGCATGGAGAGGGCAGTGCTGTGCAGTGCTGACTCAAGTGATGGCCAATAACTGTATGCATGTTGATACATTGGCTAAACTGAAGAATATGCAGCTGTGCTTTCCGTTTTGATAAAGGAATCTGAAAATATAATCATAGAATCCTTAAAGTTGGAAGGGACCTTTAAAGGTCATCTAGTCCAACTTCCCTGCAATGAACAAGGACATCCACAGCTCTATCAGGTTGCTCAGAACTCCCTCCAGTCTGACCTTGAAAGTCTCCAGAGATGGGGCATCCACCACCTCTCAGGGCAACCTGTTGCAGTGCGTCACTACCCTCACTGGAAAAGACTTTTTCCTTTTATTCAACCTAAATCACCCCTCTTTAAGTTTGAAACCATATCCTCTTGTCCCATCACAACAGACTGTCCCCTTCTTTCTTACAGCCCCCCTTTAGGTACTGAAAGGCTGTTCTCAGGTCACCTTGGAGCCTTTTCTTCAGGCTGAACAGCCCCAGCTCTTTCAGTTGGTCCTTGTAGGAGAAGTGTTCCATCCCTTGGATCATTTTTGTAGCCCTCCTCTGGATGTGCTCCAGAAGGTCTATTTCTCTCCTATACCGAGAACTCCACATCTGGATGCAGTATTCCAAGTGAGATCTCACCAGCACAGAGTAGAGGCCACCTCCCTCACCCTGCTAGCCACGCTGCTTTTGATGCAGCCCAAAATATAGTTGGCTTTCTGGGCTGCAAGGGTTGCCCAACTCTGTAGGGGTTGCCACGACTCAGGTGCAAGATGTTGCACTTGGATTTGTTGAACCTCATGAGGTTCTCCTGGGCCCACTGCTCAGCCTATTTGGGTCTCTCTGGATGGCATCCCATCCCTTGGGCATGTTTACTGCACCACACAGCTTGGGGTTTCAAGGTTGCAAAAAAAATAAACCCCATCAACTTACATTTGCAAGACCATTTTCCGTTAATACATGACTTGCAAATTTTCATATAGAATGTATAGAGTTGCAATCAGATATTCAGCTGAAAAATCTGATCACGGCTCTTTGCTGGACTTTCATAATCCTTATCTTAGTAGAGAAAAATAACCTTCACTTCACAATCACACCTTTTTATGTCATCTCTTTTTCGCAGTACACACATTTTGAACAATGATTTTCAAGAAGGATCTACAGAAGGAGTAAAATTTCATCAAAAATCTCTGATGAGCAACTTGAGACATCACTGAGAATTTCTATCACTGCCATCAAACCTGACTAGTATGTTAGTTTCACAAAAACAATGTCAAACATCCCACTAGTTTTATGGCTTTTTCCTCTCTTTTTTCTAATGTTTTAAGAAAAATACTTAAAATTAAAAAGTTTTATTAGTTATATATTAGTGATTGCATATGTTTTGCGAGGACTGCTCTGAAAGTAATGACTCTTGTTTTATTATGTTGGCCCACAGCATCAAAGCCAGATATTGATGGTATGGCAGTAGAGGTTGAACCTTCCCACCAATATCTCATTACATGTCGTTGCCACGTGACAGATGACAGAAGAGTAGCAGTCTGACAGAATGGCATCTGACATGGAAGTGTATATGCAGCAAAGGTGTGTCATTGAATTTTTCCATGGAGGAAAAAAAATGGCACCCACTGACATTTACCAATGCTTACTGAATGTTTATGGAGACCAAACAGTGGGTGTGAGCACAGTGAAGCAGTGGGCAGTGTGTTTCAGCAGTGGCAACAGCAACAGTGGGTCACCTTCACTGGGGCAGACTGTTATGAGTGAGCACAGCATGCAGGCTCTTGTCCATTGCTGGTGGAAATGCAGAGCTAATGGTGGCAACCGTGTTGAAAAAGCGTGTTTTGTGGCTGAGAATTTGCTCTATCAAATAGCGCTGTTGTGCTCTTTGTATGTGTTGTAGTTTTCATTGAAATAGTTAGGAGGCATTGCTTTCAGAGCAATCTTTGTAGATGCAGCCCTATACAATTCCTCTTCATTTAATGTGGCCCAGGCAAGCCAAAAGGTTGGACATCCATGTGCTAACTTAAACATGTCAGAAAAAAAAAAAGAGTAAATTGGCTTTTGAGAATTGCTGCAAATTGTGTTTATTTTCCTTTCTTGACTTCAGCCCTCTAGTTGGGAATTTTCAGCACTGCATTTCTGTGTGCAGAGCAGAGATGCCTGTAAATCAGAGTAAATGCAAAACAAGTACTCTTTCACATCAAGGCACTCATCTTTGTTTCATGGCCTGTGTAGCTAACCATATCTCTCCAGGAGTCAACTCTCCTATCAGCTCCTCATTAAGCTCAATGGCTACAGTTACATTTGTGAAGGGAAAAGAGTGAGCAATGATCATCAAAGAGCCTGTTTCCAGGCTTTTTAGGGGGAGGAAGCCTTTGATTAAAAAAAAAAAAAATCTAATCACATGGAATAAAAAAAAAAAAGATTGCACTTCAGGCAGGGAGAAGGAACCTTCTTTTTGGGGTTTGTTCATTGCAGCCCCTCCCAGCCCTGGGGAGCATACCAGGTGATTTCCTGCAGCCCAGGCCCAACTCCCTCCTTCCCTTCAACATAGAGCAGCCAGACAAGATGTTATCAATCGCCAGCCCTTGCAGAAAGCCCCCTACTAAAAGCAAGTGCTTCCTCTGCTTATTTCATGTGATACCCTGTGGAACTGAGCTCTCTCCTTCCCTCCACAATGGGTAAATTTCAGGAAAAAAAAGGAAAAAAAAAACAACAACCAAAGCAAAAGCATCTGTAAGGTCAATAAGAATACAGATGTTGCAAAGTATTGGATGATCAATAAATACACAGAGAAGTTAGACTTAGTAAGATCATCACAATGGAAAAGATAATTACAAATAAATGAAAGCTCTCACCAGTGTTGTAGGCTCACAAAAACACCACAAAGAGCAACCTCCAAAAAGAGATCCTTCCCCAGTGGCAGTCAGCCCTTAAATGGGGTCTAGGAGAGGTGGAACCACGCTCCACCCCTTCTGGTCACACAGGTGAATTGCCTTCACCTGTGCTCCCAGAGCTGACTCAGTGCTTGCCTCAGCTGATCAATCAGAGGTTCAGGCCATGATTCAACAGTTCCCATACAGCATCTAAACATCCTTATTGTGTGTGGTTTTTTTTGCTTCTCATCTCCTTTCTTTTTCCAGTCCCTTTTTTCTTCCCTAAAGCCAGAGGCTCTGATGACAAAAAAAAGAAAAACCCGATGTTAAAAAAGAAAATATGCAGCAACAAATTGCTCCATTTCCTCTCCCCCTCCATTTGATTAATTCTCATTAGGGCCCTTGGACAAACAATATGCTCCCCTCTCAAATAACAGCTGGGGTATACATTACACCCAAAGAAAAACAGAGCTTGCTTAAAGACATCCACACCAAACACCATTCCTGGAGAGAGGGACCGGTGCAGCCTCATGCATGCCAACATATTTCTGGAATTCCATCTCAGGGCAATGCTCTGTGTCAGTGCTCCACAAATCATAAATCAGGGCGACATCCTGACAAAGGAAGCACCTTCCAACACCATGAGGACATGCAGGTACACCGTGTCAGACACTTGGTGAGCACACATGGCTGCTTTCATCCTGGCAGGGTCAACATACAGACACAGATCTGGGAGTGAAATGGGGTGCTGGAGGATCTGCACAGTGGGAAAAAGCAAGGAAGGCAGAGGAAACCATTCGAAAAAATACATGCTGTGATGACACCTACAAGCTGAAGGAGGTGGGAAATGGGGAAATACAAATTTTTGAGAGAAATGCAATACTCTGCAAAGATGCATGAAATGTTGGGTGCTGGTAACTCTAACAAGCAAAGCCCAAGGCAGTGCCCAGGTATGGTTCTTGTCCCAGGGATGGGACAGCAGCGCTACCGCTGCCAGCCAAAGGACACCATTCCTTTCTGCACGGGACCACCACACTGCTCCAAAAACACATGCACCTGACCAAAGCAGCAGCAACACCATTCAGACTTCCAACACACCTTGCTCTGAAATCAATGGGGCATAAGGCTGGAATCCAAAGGAAACACCAACTTCTGGGGACAGACAGCTTTCCCTGGCATTACAACACATACTCTGTACATTAAATTAAACCAAATTCTCCCTTGAAGCATGCTTTTTCCAACGACACACATCCTCAAAACCCTTGGCCAAGGGACCCAACAGGAAATGGGTGGAGACAATGGAGTAGAGTCAAGGAGAGATGTCTTACCTGAGAGCCCCCCAGGGGCTAGACAATTAGTCCCCCCTGTTTCAGTGGAGGAAGGCACAGAGTCTGGACAACCTGCTGTAGAGGAGGGAAAGAAGAAGGAATCAGTGTACATGCATTACTTTGCAGACTCTAAGCAATGCTGCAAGCAGCGTGCACATTTCAGAGTGTTCAACAGGAAGCAATTACTAATTGGCTGCACAGACACAGCAGTTCATCAAGAGGCATCCACTCTAACTCATCACCTCAATCAAGGCTCTGCACTGTGCATAATCACTGGCTCTGTGCTGATTACCTCTCCATTCCCAGGCCTTTGGACCTCTTCGTCCCCAGCCATGCAAGCATCTGCTCCCCCTGCTCCAGGTGGCAACAGTCAGAAGCCAACACTGGTCCCCTGTCCCTACGGCTTTTTGGTCACAGCCACAGGGGACACAATCCCAAGAACATGCCACACCTGAGGGGTGTGGAAGACAATAAAAAAGATCCACCAAGTTCACCCAAACCCTCAGTTCATCGAATCACAAAATGTTGGATTGGAAGGGCCCTCAGAGATCATCCAGTCCCTTAACAGGCTGCTGGAGGAATTTGGCTTCATCAGGGTGATGTCCCTAACAACATCCCTTTACTTAGTGTTCTATCTCAAAGCAAGGGCCACCACCAGGAGAGCCCAGATAGTTCTCTTCCTACTGATAAGTCACTTTTCCAGACTTCATCCCTGAAATCTCAATGAAATAAAAAAAACGTGTGCATAACCTCCTTTTATCAGAATAAAGTTGCAGCCCTCACAGGAATGTACAGTTTAACAGGATACACTTAATCACAATGAAAACAATTGAGGGGACAGGAAATGGACTTACTTGTGAAACACTGTATACACTCTAAATGCCTTGAAGTATTTTCTATTCTTTGAAGAAATTTGCTATTTTCTTTTATTTAACACTTTCCAATCCAGACAGAAGATTCCCCGTACTGTGTCCCCAAGACAACTTCAGCTGCATGGATTGCAGATGCTGCCTACATGTAGGATCATCCTAAAGGTCCCTGATGAGACAGACTTGGAGCCTCCCAAAACACTACAAAACACACAGGGGAAAGGCACAACATCCCTTCATCACTGCTTTACAGCTCTCAGCTCCCAACCTTGCAAGGTGTCAGCTGCTTCCGAGAGGTTACCCAACCTCTAGCTCCTGCATGTATCAAAGCCATGGGAGGGCACTGCCAAAATGTCAGCAGCTCCTGTCCCACACAGGGATGGGACAGAGTATTGGATTACTGGGGGACATTGGATTTTGATTATTTGGGGGCACCACTGCCCATCTTGCTCCCAACACAACTTGTGCTCTATGCAAAGCCATTGAGAAGTAAAGAATGGTTTGGGTTGAAAGATCACCTAGGCCAACCCCAAGGTGAATGGACATCGAATCCAACCCAACAAAGCCAACACATCGGCTCCACTCCCACTTTCCTCAAGCTAATGACATAGTCCCTCTGAACCTTCACCACCTTCGAGAACATGATAATCCCACAACGTACTGGAGAACCAGAACCCATGTTGGTTCACACAGAGCTCCATATTTCCATCACTGTTATATGGTATGGTTGGACTTGATGACCTTGGAGGTCTTTCCAGCCTTAATGACTCTATGAGAAGGCATGGTGGGGGTGGGTTGATGACCAGACTTGACCTCAGAGGTCTTTCCAACCTCAGTGATTCTACAATGGAGAAATGTTGGAAGCATGTTCCCAGCTCCATGGACAATACTACTTCTATCCAATGCCCAATGGATATCTAATATCCAGTTTATCCAATAATCAATGAGGGCACCGCTCCAACCCAAGGTCCTGTGCTGCATCCAAAGATGCACCAGGTTGAGGGCATTGCACTACCCCCACTGCCACGCAGTCCCTTACTAACCTAACCCAAAAAACTCAACAACTGCAGAGCATAGAAGGGACAGATGGATGCTAGGACACAAAATCCCATGGCTTGGTGCAAGCTGAGCTGCAGAGGAAGCCCCAGTCACCTGCACCAACACACTGCGAGCTCCACTCACCCAGCAGTCACAGTTCAACTGCCAAATGAGCTTTTCTTTCAAAAGGGGAAAAAAAAAAAAAAAAAAGAGGGCTTTTTGATGAGTAATCCAGTTGCCACCATGCTTCCGATTGGCAGTGTTAATCACTTCCTATTGGCCAATCCGCATTGCTTTTCCTTTCAAAATAGCACATTTCTGCTCTGCAGCTTCACTGTTTACATACATTTTGCTACCTTATGTCAACACTTGCTAATGAATAAATAAGTTGCTGGACTGCTGAGAGAGAAGCCCTGGCAGAGGCAGATGGGACGGTTCAACCCTGCTAATGAATTGATCCCAGCATCTCTGGCAGACATTAACCCTTTTGTCCATCAGGACAGAGTCCTCTGCAGAGCAGATTCCATCCCGTGGATAGGGAGAAACAAAGGTTACAAAGGAACAAGCCCAAATATCACATACTTTTGTGGGAAGCACCCCCTTATCTGGGTGAAATAATGCCGCTTTGTCCCCAAACCACAAATCCTGGAGACCTCAGGGCGTGGGATGCTGAGCCTCTCCCCATCCCCTCCTTCCATTAATCCACTCGCTTTTCCCTTGTATTTTTTCACTCCACAGTAAAACATCTCACACTCTGCAACCCAACAGCAGTGCTCCTTTCCCTGTGGCTTTGCACTGCTCCTAGGGGTTTGCAGAGCAGAAAACCTAGCGGTGCTATGGGGTAGGATGAGATCCCACCACAGGACCCAGGTCACCACAGCACTGGGGCTTCCTCCATTCATTTTCTAAGAAAACAATAAAAAATGAAAAGGCCAATTCCAGTCACTTCCATGTGGCTCATCCTGACTTCATCAACCAAGCCTGAAAAGTGCAGAGCAGTGACTGTAGGAAAACTGATCTTCTGACAGAAAAAAAAAAACTAAAAATTGTAGGCAAAAATCATAAAAACCCAGTGCTGCGATCCAAAAAAGCATCTCGGATTCACTCGGCCAAGGGGCATCACCATGGGGGCACTGAGCAGTGCACCAGCCCCACTCATCTTTGGGGATGGGAGACATGGGGATGTGGGGTCATGGGGGGAGCCTGGGGGCCAAAGCCATTTTCAATCCTCCCCACCTCAGCCCCACGTGCTGCCAAGCAGGAGCTAATGCAGAATTGCTGGTGTCAACCCCAAATGGGGTTCCTCTTGGCACCAAAAAAGTCCTGTTTTCCTAACACCCCTCCCAACTTTTCCTCATTTTTCCCAAGCTGACAGTACGGGATTAGGCCCCCTGCAGCCCCACACATCTCCCCCAGCCCATGCATCACATCTCATCGCGAGCTGTGGCCATCACTCCAGATCCCAAATTCTTCCCTCCCCATTGCCTGGGGGGGCAGCCAAGGTCCCACAGCAGCCCCAAAGCCATCAGGGTGGCAAAGGCAATGCAATATTTTTAATCAAAAATAGCTGTTTTCCCCATTTTTAATGTTTTCCCCCACTTTCAACTCATTTTCCCCCCTTTCCCCCCATTTCATGGCATGCAGAAGTTGCACTCACCCATCGGCTTGAGGAAATCCATGGGATACCTGGAGTAGGGCGGAGGGGGCGACTCTGCAACGAGAAAAGTCCCGAGAAAATGAAGGCAGAGCCATGAGAAAGAACAAACAGAGCGATAGGCACTGCGATAGTGGCATTCCCGGCGCCGGGCGGGACGGGGTGGCCGTCGGGTAAACAAAGTGGCGCTGGCGCAGGCGCTGCCGCGCGTCTGCAGGGAGCGCGCGGCCGGGGGAAGTAGCATCGAATCCGGCAGCGGCGCTCGGCCCCGACGGCTGCCCCTTCCCCCCATCGAAATTATGATTTTTTTGTTGTTGTTTTAAAAAGGATGTATGCAAAGGGTTTGGGGGTGGGAATTTTTTTAGGCGAAACAAGTTGGTTGCATCCTCGACCCCATTCGTATATCCTCATCCCTCCATCTCCACATCTCAAAGTTTTTGAGGATTAAGAACTATTATTTTTTTGTTGGGGGGAAGACAGTTACATCCCTGACTCCGTTCCTACATCCCAAACTCCATCCCCACGTTTCCATTTCCACCTTCATCCCTGACCCTATCCCCATTCCCCACATCCATCCCTGACTCCCATACCCCAGCCCCAAATCCCTACCTCGATCTCCATCCCCACCCCATCATACCCACCCCCGCTCCGTACCGAGCTCGCAGAGGCGGCTGAGGTGGTGCGGGTTGCAGCAGACGAACTCGGTAGTCGCTGCGTCGTCGGTCTGGCAGCAGTCGCGGAGCCGCTTGAGGGGCGCGCCGTGCCGTAGCTCGGGCCAGCGGAACACACGGCACAGCAGCGTGGGCAGCGCGTCCCGCTGCGCGCCCAACCGCGCTTCGCTACGTGCCGGTAGCAACACGCATGGGGTGCGGGCCGCCCCGCGGGACTCGACGGCGCGCAGCAGCTCCTCCAGCTGCCGCTCCTTGCAGCGCTTCAGCACAGCGTAGGTCAGAGCCTTCAGTTCACCCTCCGCCGCCCCCCGGCCGCCCCCGCGAGGGAGTTTGGCCGGGCAGCACCCCCGGCCCCCCCCCGCCGCATAAGTGCAGCCGCGACTCGACCGGCGCTCCGCCGTCGCCCGTCTCCTCCTCTCCACCGCCGGGTGCGCGGCTCCGCCAGAGCCGTCGGACGAGAAGAGAGCGTTTGGTCCTGAGCATGCGGGACGTGAGGAGGGGCACCCGGCTACGACACGGGCATGGTGAGCGCCGAACATAAAGGGGCCGGCAGCCGGGGCGAGGTGGGGGGCAGCGACAAGCGGGGGGGGGGCCGGGGGGCCGGCCGGCCGGGATGGGGCATGCGCCAGGCTCCGCACTTTGATGACTGGGGGGGGGGGGGGGGGGGGGGGAGGGGAGGGGAGGGTTTGCGCAACGTGAGAGCTGCTCGCGCGTGGTGAAAATAAGAAAGAGCGGGGGGAAACCGCCCGGCGGGATGGTGCTACTCGCCTTTAAAATAAAAAAGGAAAAAAGAATGACAGAGCAGTTTTACAGTGCTTTGCTTGGAGGGGGAGGAGAGTGGGCAGCACAAGGGGTGACCGCGGCTGTGAGGTGAAATGAAAAAAAAGAAAGCGAGGAGATAAGGGGAGAGCTCGAGGGTAGAAAAAAAAAAAAGAGAGGAAAAAGAGAAGGAAAAAAAAGGAAAATGGTAGAAAGCGGCGCAGTTTTACAGCGCTTTACTTAGGTGGGAGAGAGAGGGGTGAACAGCACAAGAGATACCCGCGCTGCGCGAGATGAAAAGAAAAAAAAATGTGCGGGGGGGAGGGGAAGAGAAAAGCCCGAGGGTGCCGTTCTCATTTAGAAAAAGAAAAAAAAGAAAAATGGGAGAAATCAGCTCGGTTTGAGAGCGCGGCTCTGAGGCATATCGCACGGGGGGGTGCGGCCCTGCGCGGATGCAGGGCACAGAGCCGGGGGGAGTCCTGGGGCTGCCGGGGGCCGCAGCTCCCATCAACGCACCGCGCTAGGAGGGGGAGAGGGGCGAAAAAAGGGAGAAGGGCGAGACAAAAAGAAGGGGAGTTAAAAATAAAAAAAAAAGCCCGGCGGCCCTACGTGCGGAGCGGTTTCGGCGGGTTCGTCGCGATCCCGCGGAGCGGAACAACATCGCGTGTCTCCGCGGAGCCCCTTCTGCGCTCCGCCCGTACGCCGCCTCCTGATGTCCCCGCACCACTTCGTCACTGCGAAGGAGAGAACGGAGCGCGGAATAAAGACCGGCCGCGACACCCCCTCCCCCTCACATGCAGCCGCTCGGGATTTTCTTGATTATTTTCATTACTTTTCCTTCTCCACCTTCTCCTCCCCCCCCCCATTTTTCTTTTTTTTTTTTTTTTTTTTCTCGCTCCCCGCACCGCCGTCTCAGTCGTTGCCTTTTTTATTTTTTTTGGGGGGGGGGGGGGGGGGGGAAGCGGTGGTGTGTGCGCGTTGGGGCCCCTCCCCTCCCCCGCCTCCGTGTGCGCAGCCCCATCACGTGGGCGTCTAGACAGCGCGTCGCTCCGGGAGGGGAAAAAAATGGAATTATATATTTATCTCCATCCGCCCGCACTGATCCGATGGCCCTTTGCATAACGTGGTGCGGGATGCCCGGTGTGGGGGGCTGGCTGCCTGCGGGGGCAGGAGGGTGGAGACCCCCTAGGGAGCACCCAGGGGCGACCCCCAGCATTGAGCCCTAAAGGATGGAGGTCCCCCCCCCAAGCCTGGGGCAGCCCTTGCTGTATATATTAGAGCATTAAATCTGATCTAGGTATATATATATATATATGTATATATATATAAAACATCACATATATATATATACTATATATTATATGCTATTATATATCAATCTGTGACTGTGGGCATGGCACACACAGCAATCATACTCATAAAAACACTGTGCATGTTCCCAAGATCCATCTCCAGAGGAAGGGACAGCGTTTCCCACTGGTGCAAATGTTGGGATTCTCCTCCAAGGAGCAGGAATTAATGGCACAGCACAGGACTGCTGGCAGTGCAGGGCAGGTAGGGGGTGCTGTCTACATTGAGGTAGGTGGGGGTACTGAACCACCAGGAAGTGATTGGAGTGCAAGGAGGTGGGGGAACCCCATGGAACTAGGGTGTACAAGTCCCCAAGGGGTGAACAGATGGACACCATAGAACTGGGGTACTGTATGGGAACTGTTGAATCACAGCCTGAACCTCTGATTGATCACCTGAGGCAAGCACTGAGTCAGCCGCGGGAGCACAGGTGAAGGCAATTCACCTGTGTGACCAGACAGGGTGGAGCGTGATTCTGCTTCTCCTAAACCCCATTTAAGGGCTGACTGCCCTTAAGGAAGGATTTCTTTTTGGAGATTGGTCTTTGTGGAGTTTTTTTCTGGAAGCCTAGGACATGGGTGAGCATTTCATTTATTTCTGATTTTTTTTTTTTCCTGCTGTATTAATCTTTGTAGTTATATGACCTGTAAAATAGCAGTCTAACTACACCACTCTACTAATTGTGTATTTATTGACTGTATATTTGGCAAGCTGAGTATACTAAGAACTATATATAGTGTCTTTCCCTTGGAATATCTGTAAATGGGTCGGGGGGAGAATGTTGCTCCCCTAGACAAAACAATCTCTAGACAGATCCTAGGATTTCTGAGATCACCTTATGAACTGATAACCGTAATTGAAAAATGGGGTGTGTGTTATGGGAAATATTTCCCCATTCCCCATGGTGGATTATTTTCATCGATTAAGCAAAGATATGTTGGCTACAAAACAACAATAGCTAGCTGCTTCTACTGCAGTATAGCCACTGATAAATGTTTTAAATCAGGCCTAAATGAGAGCTAATATCTTAAAAAATGAAAATTAATTATTGTGAGAGCACATAAAATACAGCAACAACTTGATATACTGACAGGGAAAAAAAACAACACTGAATTTTCTGATAGGGCAGGTCAGTAACATTTCAATTGATAAAAACCAGGTTCCTGAATCAATGGATCTGGTTAATCCAGAAGATAAAACTTCTAAATTGGACCTTGATGCTCTGCTTGCAATGGATCCCTTTGAGATCCATTCTATAGTAACTCAAAAAAAAAAAAGAGACCATTGGGGTGGCCCTCTGCCCAAAACCCATTTACATGCGATGGCCTGTCCCTATATGGCCACAGAATTAATGGACCTGGTACAGCGACTCAGACAAAAGTCCAGAGAAAGTGTGTCAACTTGGCTGTTGAGATTTATGGGATTCAGGGGCAGAAAGTGTTATGGTGAATGGGCTGGAAATCTTTAAATTGGCAACTATGACTGTACACCCTGTCCTTAGGTAGAGGCTATACGCTGGTTTCAAATATGCTGATGAAAGCTACTTGATAATAGACTGGTTAATGGCAGCATGCTGCATGGCTTGACCTAATAAATCAGATATACCATTACACATATGTGAAGGTCCTCCATGGAGGACCATAAACCTATCACCTCTCTTATACCCAGTTTGTGAATGTAGTTTTGAAGAGAAATTTGAAAGTCCAGGTATGGTAAGGTTCTCAGCAGGCATGAGAGATCTGATCCTGCAACAGGCCCCTTCCCACCTTTATGGAACTCTAGTTTCCATACTAAACCCCCTAGTAGCCTCAGAGTCCATTGTTCAACAGGTTGTCCAACTGGTAGCTGATCTAGGGGAGACAGAGTGCCTTTGGACCAGGTGCAATATTTGAACACTGGAAGAGGCAGTGGTTCTTCCAATAATTAAAACTAGGAGACCCGCCCCACGAACTCCTCAATTGGGACCCATACGGGTATCCTGAAAACAAATGTTTAACAACTTAATCCAGGCTAGGGTTTAATTTGTGAAAATTGATCACCAGCCCAATCATGTCCTCCTTCAGCTATGGAAACAGAGGAAAATCAAAAATTTCAAAATTACCCCAAAAAACCTGGGGTGGGAATTATTGACAAATTACCGACAACATGGAACTTGTAAGATTTAATAGTTCTGAGGAGGAAAAAGAAGCCTCCTCAGGTGACTCGGGCCACAATGTCTGAGCCACCTGAGGTAAGAAAAATTTGTCCATAGGACAATTTATGGTGTGACGGGATGTTAGTCCCCCTGGAGCCTCCAGAAGGGACCAGAGGCCCTATGTAGAATTAATGATTTTTTTTGGTCCCAAAAGAATACTCAGAGGGTTCCCAGCATCCCTGAGGGTTCCAATCTCATGTACACTTATAGGGCTGAGCACATGGACCTTAAAGCCCACACCTGTGCTCAGTGATAAATCAGTGCACTGCACCACACCTTATCTAAAACCTGCAGTCCCCATCACCAGCCCCACTGCTGTGGTTTTGTGGTACCTCCCAGCCCCAGCTGTGTCGGTGGGGCTGCAATAAACCATCACAGTGCAGTTCTGCCACTGGCAGACTGTGGGAGGCTGGGTGCCATGGTCCACAGTGCTCTATGGGCAGCATCTAAGCGCTACACAGAGGGAGAAAACCTGACTAGGGAAGAAAAAAAAAAAAACCCTTTTCCCAACACCATTACCAGACACAGCCAAACAGGGCTGGTCCCTCTGCATGCACATGGGGGGGGGGGGGTCAGCAACATGCACACATTGGCACCACAAATAGAACCGTAGGATCATGAAGGTTGGAAAAGACCTCTAAGATCTCCAATTCACTCCCACCATGCCCACTGACCATGTCCCTCAGTGCCACATCTCACCTGTTCTTGAAATCTTCCAGGGATGGGAACTTCCTCACCTCCCTGGGCAGCCTGTGCCAACACATCACTGCTCTTTGGAGAAGAAACTTCCTAATCTCCAACTTGAACCTCCCCTGGCATAATGTGAGGCCATCACCTCTTGTGCTCCAATTCTGGCATTGTAGGACTGCCCTTAGCAACACATGGCCCTATGAGAACAGCCCATGTCAGCTCACCCCCCCATCTCCATCCACACTTATACAGGGGCAGATTGTTCCGAGCTCCCTGTGGAGTGCTGCAGCATTTTGCCAAGTGGGGAAACCAATGTTAGCATAAAATAAACAATAGCTGAATGTGCTGTCATAGGTACAACTCCAACTGTCTTCTGACCCAACCATCCCATGGTTCTATGATATTCAGGGACTCTTCCAATCCAACTATACTGTTGTTCCATGGTTCTGTGGTTCTACGGTTCTATGAACTCCAGACCAGATAGTAACGTCTAGTAGGCATGGTGGGGATGGATTGATGGTTGGACATGATCTTAGAGATCTCTTCCAACTTCAGTGATTCTGTGGTTCTATGATTCTATGAAATGCAGCCACGAGACAGGGATGTGCGATTCTTCAGGCACAGTACTGTAGAGCAGGAGGAACCCACAGTTCCTTCAATACCATTACAAACCAAAATTTTCCTGGAAAAATCCCCACTGATGTCAATGCAATCAATAGGATCACTGTGTTGTATAAAGAGAATTCCCAAATTTTCAATGGATTGCTCAGGGTCAGCATTCCCCATGCTAACCCATAGTTCTACATGAAAATAACAGTCAGTGACACCTGAGCTGTGAGCACTTGATACAGCAATGATATTCTGATAGCAGGACACTGCCGTTACATTATCCAATTTTAAAGAATGTTTGATATTTCTTGCCCTCAAATCCACAAAAAAAAATTTCTCATTTTAAACAGCAAATCCTTGGACGCCTCTCTATTCTGTTCTATACCATACCATCTGCATGGATGACCTTTGCTGCCATGTATCCCCCAGGTGGGTCCCGGTGACCACCAATCCCCATATTGAGCTATGCCCCCAAATCCTTCCAGTACTCCTCCCCAAAATAAAATAATGGAGACAGGGAGCACTTTGGAAAGAATTAAAGAGTTTACAGCCATTGTTTATAACGTAATTAACACTGTGCTTAAAGGAAACATGACATAATTACAGCCTCCTGAAGGAATCTGAGCTGCAAAGCTCCTGCCAGACCCACGGATATCACATAGAGAGCTCTGAAAGAACAATAGAACCAGCAGGCAGCTGCCCCATAGATCCACTCATAGCTGATCTATAGATCTATAAGATGCTGCCCTATAGATCTGCATGCAGCCGCTCCACAGAATCAGCAAGTAGTGTCTCCATAGATGCACACGTGGCTACACTATAAATCCATTAGATGACCACCCCATAGATCCATGAGTGAGCACTGCATATGTATGGGAACTGTTGAATCATGGCCTGAACCTCTGATTGACCACCTGAGGCAAGCACTGAGTCAGCTGTGGGAGCACAGGTGAAGGCAATTCACATATGTGACTGGAAGAAGTGGAGCCTGGCTCCACCTCTCCTAGACCCTATTTAAGGGCTGACTGACACTGTGGATGGATCTCTTTTTGTAGGTTGCTTCTTTTGGAGTCTTTTTTGGCAAGCCCGGAACATGGGTTAGTTTTCCATTCATTTCCTGTTATCTCTCTAACGCGATAATCTTTCCAGCTTCATTTCTCTATATACTTACTGATTATACGTCTACATACTCATTGATTTTACAGCATAGGTGCATGCACATCTGCCCCATGGTTCTACAGAATGTGGGCAGGAGACAGACTGTCAGAGTAATTCCCTGTCATACTTGTGAGAAAAGCACCAGGGTGATGCACCACAAATAATGGTGGGCCCCCTGTTCTGTTGCCATCAGGCAGAGGTTGGGGGCCTAAGAGATGTGGAGGAATGGAAACACATCCCAGCTCAGCATCACAGGCAAACCTCTTCCCTACCTACCTCACTTTCCCAGGTGCCCGTATGCAGTAGATTTGCGGCTCTGGAACTCAAGCGAGAGGTGAGTGAGGATGTGGTGGAAGTTGTTCCCAGGAGACTGTCTAGGGTGAAGCAGTTGATTCCATGCCTCACGATTGTCTCTGTCAAGAAGGAAAGAAGGGTAATTGTCATAGGTGACTCCCATCTTAGGGGAACAGAGGGTCCCATATGTTGGCCATACCCTACCTGTAGGAAAGTGTGCTTCCTACCTGGGGCCCAGGTGAAGGACATTACCAGAATACTTCCTGGCCTGGTTCACCCCTCTGATTATTATACTTTACTGCTAGTCCAGGCTGGCAGCAATGAAGTTGCTGAGAGAAGCCTGAGGGCTATCAAAAGGGACTTCAGGGGATTAGAACAGTTAGTGGATGGAGCAGGAATACAAGTGGTGTTTGCCTCTATCCCTTCAGTGGCAGCAAGGGATACTGGGAAGACCAGGAAAACCCATCTGATAAATAGATGGCTAAGAGGCTGGTGCCACCGCAGGAATTTTGGCTTTTTTGATCATGGGGCAGTTTACTTGGCGCCTGGCCTGATGGCTGCTGATGGGGTCCACCCAGGAGAAAGGTGGAAGAGGATTCCGGCCCAGGAGTTGCTTGGGCTCATTGACAGGGCTTTAAACTAGGTTTGAAGGGGAAAGGGGGTGATAGTGAGCCTGCCCACAACAATGTGTGGGATGACAGAGCTAAGTTAGAAGGACAAGGTGCTAGTGGGGGCCCTCAACCCCTGCTGCATCTCATGATGATGAAGGCAACAGGGAGACTCAAGGTAAATACTATGTAGAAATTAAGGACTTATCCTCCAAGAAGGTGACGAGACCAGCTGCACAACTGAAGTGCCTCTATACAAACACACGCACCTTGGGAAACAAACAGGAGGAGTTGGAAGCCACTGTGCTACTGGAAAACCACAATGTAGTTGCTGTTACTGAAACCTGCTAGGATGATTCCCACAACTGAGATGTGGCTATTGACAGCTACAAGGTGTTCAGAAGGGACAGAAGAGGAAGTGGGGGAGAAGGCATCAGGGAAGAATGAGAGTGAGGAGCTGCCCCTGGAGAATGGCCATGAGCAAGTCAAAAGCCTATGGGTGAGACCAAGGCAACAAAGGGAGCCTTGTGGTTGGGGACTACTACAGGCCACCCGATCAAGCAAAGCCTGTCAATGAGGCCTGCTTCCTCTAGCTCCTGTAGGTGTTGCGATCGCAGGCTCTTGCTCTGCTGATGGACTTCAACCACCCTGACATCTGCTGGAAAAGTAGCATGGCAAGCTGTAGGCAATCCAGGAGGCTCCTGGAATGCATTGAGGATAACTTGCTGAGCCAGGTAGTAGACAACCTCACCAGGGAGGTGCAATGCTGGACCTGTTCCTCATTAATGCTTGTGAATTGTCCTTGTCACTGAGTTATCTCTAGATCTATTTGTGTCTGTGACATAGGAACAGCAGGCCCACAGGCCCGAAAAAAAAGAGGGGGTGGTGGGGGGGTGTCAACAGTTTACAGGCTGGTTTGGACCTGTGCCATGACTAATGGGGCAGGGGGACCCACAGACCCATGCTCCGGGAAAGGGGAAAAGGGGGAAGGGTAGGGAGATGGGCCTAAAAACAAAACAGCATCAACAATCTGAGGAGGAAAGTTAATTTACTAAATATGATATCGTAATGCAAGGTAACAAAATATAATACAATATAATTGGAACTGAGACTAATAAATAAAATGAGAGAGAGAGTGTGTCAATGGTTTAAGGGCTGGTCCGGCCCGGTTCCGCGACTAGTGGGGCGGAGGGATTTCGCAAAATCCACGCCTCCAGGAAGGGAAACAGGGGACCCCAAAATAATTAAAAACAGCAGCAACGATCTGAGGAGAAACAAACTAATTTACTAAATATAGTATCGGAATGTAAGATAACACACTATAATACAATATAAATCAACAATAATTGAGAGAAAGATTGTCCGAGAGCCAAAGGCCTTACGCTAATACTGAAGCCTTGCGTGCAGTCGGGCGCAGCAGTAGCGAGCCGATCCGACAGGGAACACGGCGAGACAAGAAGAGAGGGACAAGTCAGATGACCTGTGCCCTTATATCTGTTCCCTTGAGCAGGAATGATAACAGTACTCGAAAAGGCTCTTGGGGAACGTAGTTCTTCTTCTCTTCCAGACAGGTACCCGGAACTAAAGCATTTGCTCTTTAACTCCCAGTACACTGCATGATGTTGTGATGTGGAATACTGATAACCAAAAATCATAAAACCATGACAGAGTGTCCAAAACCAAAGGCCTTACTCTAAAGCTGAAGGAGAGATGGCTAGGGAAACACGCACTGCTGAGACAAGCAGCAAAAAAAGAGAGCAGTCTCATGACTTCTCTCTGAACGGAAAACAGAAGCGCTAAGTCCTCTGGGGTATGTAGTTCTCTTCTGAGAACCAGGTACCTGGAAAATCGGCAGTCCACAGAACTGAAGCATTAACTCTTTAACTCCCAGTGCTTTACATGATGTTATGATGTGGAATACTGATAACAAGAATCGTAAAACCATGAGAGTCCCACATGACATTCTGGTCACCAAATTGGAGAAAAATGGATTTGATGGATGGACTACTTGCTGGATAAGGAATTGGCTGGATGGTCACACTCGGAGAGTTGCAGTCAACGGCTCAATGTCCAAATGGAGACTGGTAATGAGTGGTGTTCCTCAGGGATCGGTGTTGGGATCAGTGTTATTTAACATCTTTGTAGGCAATGTGGACAGTGGGATCGAGTGCACCCTCAGCAAGTTTGCAGATGACACCAAGCTGAGTGGTGCAGGTGACATGCTAGAGGGAAGGGATGGCATCCAGAGGGACCTGGACAAGCTTAGACGTGGGCCCATGCCAACCTCATGAAGTTCAACAAGTCCAAGTGCAAGGTCCTGCACCTGGGTTGGGGCAATCCCATGCACAGATACAGGCTAGGTGGAAAATGGCTTGAGAGCAGCCCCAAGGAGAAGGATTTAGGGGTGTTGGTTGATGAAAGATTCAACATGAGCTGGCAATGGGTGTTTGCAGCCCAGAAGGCCAACTGTATCCTGGGTTGCATTAAGAGAAGCATGACCAGCAGGTTGAGGGAGGTGATTCTGCCCCTCTACTCTGATCTCATGAGACTCCACCTGGAGTACTGCATCCAGTTCCGGGATCCCCAACAAGAAGTACATGGAACTGTTGGAGCAGGTCCAGAGAAGGGCCACGAAGATGATCAGAGGGCTGGAACACCTCCCCTATGAGGACAGGCTGAGAGAGTTGGGGCTCTTTGGCCTGGAGAAGAGAAGGCTCTGAGGAGACCTTATAGCAGCCTTCCAATACCTGAAGAGGCCTACAGGAAAGCTGGGGAAGGACTTTTTATAAGGGCAGGTAGTGACAGGATGAGGGGAAATGGCTTTAAATTGTCAGAGGGTAGATTTAGACTAGATATTAGGAAGAAATTCTTTACTGTGAGAATGGAATGAGACACTGGAACAGGTTGCCTAGAGAAGTTGTGGATTGCCCGCCTCCCTGGAAGCGTTCACGGCCAGGCTGGGTGGGGCTTTGAGCAACCTAGTCTAGTGGGAGGTGTCCCTGCCTATGGCAGAGGGGTGGAAATAGACGATCTTAAAGGTCTCTTCCAACCCAAACCATTATATGATTCTATGAACTGATTGGTGACATCAGGATTTCCAGCTGCCTGGGTTGCAGTGACCATGCAATGGGGGAGTTCACACTCCTGAGAAATATCATACAGATAAAGAGTAAAATCAGAAAGCTGAATTTTTGGAAAGACAAATTCCAGCTCTTCAGGGAGTTGGTCAACAAAACCCCCTGGGAATCTGTCTTCAGGGATAAGGTGTTGGAGCAGAGCTGGCAGATCTCTGGGATCTGGAGTAAAAGAGACCGACAGAAAAGCTCTTTTTAGGGCTAGTTTGAAGCTAGCAGCAGTGCTGTGCTCCTATTGGAGAACTAGCAGCTTGTGGGCGAGCTCTTGACTCGGCGGGGGTGGAGCTGGCACTTTCGCCGGCTTCTGCCTGCACAGCAAAGCAGGTGAGTAACCGTTGTTTCTGCCTACTGAGAACAGGGAGGCTCAGTGACTGAGCACAGCCCTTGCTGTTTCCATGGTTTCCACCAGACAACGAGTTTATTCCAAGATGACTGTGGCAACCCAGACGGAGGGCCTGCCCAAAAATGTGGCTGTTCAGGTCTCTGGCTGTAGGGACTGCTTGAGCCTGCTGCTACCTGGGGAGGGTGGCAGGGATTCTGCCTGTGTGAGGTGTGAGCAGGTGGATGAGCTGATCCAGCTAGTGGTTGAGCTCAAGGAAGAGGTGCAGAGACTTAGGATCATCAGGGAATGTGAGCGGGAGATAGACTGGTGGAGTGACTCGCTGTCGTGTCAGAGGAAAGGGTGCCAGGGAGACACCTTCACAAAAGTGGTGGGCCCCCAGCCTTGTCAGAGTAAGACAGACCTGACTGATGAGGAGGGTTGGATGAGAGTCCCTACTTGGTGTCACGGGAACCCCCCCTGCCTGCCTACCCCGCTTCCCCAGCTCCCCCTTAGCAACAGGTTTCACATGCTGGAAATTGAAGGTGAGGTGATGGAGGATCTGCCGAGGAGGGAGCCTAAGGCGAGGCAGTCACCCCCACACCTCCAGACTACCTCTGTCAGGAAAGAAAGAAGGGTGGTTGTGGTGGATGACTCCCTTCTCAGAGGAACTGAGGACCCCATATACAGACCAGAACCGAGCCACTGAGAAGTGTGCTGTCTTCCTGGGGCCTGGGTCAGGGACATAACCAGGAAAATACCAAAGCTGGTGAGGTCCACTGATTACTTTCCGTTGCTCTTAGTTCAGGTGGGCAGTGACGAAATTGCTCAGACAAGCCTACGAATGATGAAAAGGGATTTCAGGGGTTTAGGGTGCTTAGTTCAAGGTGCGGGAGCACAAGTGATCTTTTGTTCTGTACCATCGGGGCAATGTGGGGCTCGGAGCAGGCACGGAAAGTGCAAGCAATGAATAATTGGCTCAGAGGCTGGTGTCGAGCCAGAAACTTTGGGTTCTTTGATCATGGGGTAGTTTACTCGGCCCCTGGCCTGCTGTCCATCCGTGGAACCCACCTGTCTCAAAGGGGGAAATGAATCCTAGTGCAGGAGCTAGCAGGGCTTATCGAAAGAGCTTTAAACTAGTTATGACAAGGGAAGGGGACAAAATAGGGCTCACCAGAGATGTTACATGCTTGAGCTAGGAGTGAGGCAGATGACTCGGCTGAAGTGCATCTACGCCAATGCACGCGGCATGAGCAACAAGCAGGAGGAGCTGGAAGCAATTGTGTATCAGGCTAACTATGACCTAGCCGCTATTACTGAAACATGGTGGGACAGCTCCCATGACTGGAATGTTGTGATAGATGGCTACAAGCTCTTCAGAAGGGATAGACGAGGAGGGAAGGGTGGTGGTGTGGCCCTTTATATTAAAGACTGTTTTGATGTTGAAGAGCTTGGGGTTGCGAATGATAAAGTGGAGTGTCTATGGGTGAGGATCAGGGGGAAGGCCTGTAGGGGAGACATCTTGGTGGGGGTCTGTTATAGACCACCAAATCAGGATGAGGAGATGGACGAGGCGTTCTATGAGCAGCTTGCGGAAGTCATTCAATCGCCAGCACTCGTTCTCGTGGGGGATTTCAACTTCCCTCATGTATGTTGGAAATATAATATAGCTCAAAGGAAGCAGTCCAAGAGGTTTCTAGAGTGTGTGGAAGATAGCTTCCTTATGCAGCTGGTACGAGAGCCTACCAGGGATGGTGCCCTGCTAGATCTGCTCTTCACTAACAGGGAAGGACTGGTAGGTGATGTGAAGGTTGGGGACTGTCTAGGGCAGAGCGATCATGAAATTATAGAATTCTTTATTCTTGGAGATGTCAGAAGGGTGACTAGCAAAACTGCCATCTTGAACTTCCAGAGGGCGGACTTTGACCTGTTCAGGATGCTTGTAGCACAGGTCCCTTGGGAGTCGCTCCTTTAAGGGTAAAGGGGTCCAGGAAGCCTGGACACTCCTCAAGATGGAAATCTTAAAGGCACAAGAACAGACTGTCCCTGAATACTGTAAGGCGAGCTGTAGGGGAAGAAGACCAGTGTGGATGAGCCAGGAACTACTGTTGAGACTCAGGAAGAAAAAGCGAGTCTATGTCCTCTGGAAGAAGGGACAGGCTACTAGGGGAGATTACAAGGAAGTTGCTACGGTATGCAGGAAAGAAGTCCGGAAGGCAAAAGCCCAACTTGAACTCAGATTGGCCACTGCAGTAAAGGAGAATAAGAAATCCTTTTACAAATATACCAATAGCAAGAGAAGAACCAAGGATAATTTCTATCCTTTAATTGATGCAGCAGGGAATGTGACCACTGAGGACAAGGAGAAGGCTGAGGTCCTCAACGCCTTCTTTACATCTGCCTTTAATAGTCAGACCAGTTATCCTCGGGGCACTTTGCACCCTGATCTGGAAGTCTGGGCTGATATGCGGAATATTTCCCCGGAGATTCAGGTGGAGACGGTTAGAGAGCTCCTCCTTCATCTGGACTGTCACAAGTCCATGGGACCAGATGGGCTTCATCCTAGGGTGCTGAGGGAGTTGGCAGGGGTGATTGCTGAGCTGCTCTCGGCTATCTACCAGCGCTCCTGGATGTCTGGAGAGGTTCCAGAGAATTGGAGGCTTGCCGATGTGACTCCCATCTACAAGAATGGCCGTAAGGAGGATCTAGACGGGAACTGACGGGAACTAGAGGCCCATCAGCCTGACCTCAGTGCCAGGGAAGGTCATGGAACAAATCATCCTGTGAGAGATCACACGGCTTGTGCGTGGCATCCAGGGGATCAGACCCAGCCAGCACAGGTTCATGAAAGGCAGGTCCTGCTTGACCAACCTCATCTTCTTCTATGACTAGGTGACCAGACTGGTAGAGGAGGGAAAGGCTGTTAATGTAGTCTACCTAGACTTCAGCAAAGCCTTTGACACGGTCTCTCATGGTATTCTTCTGGGGAAACTGGATGCCCATGGCCTGGACAGTTTTACCCTCCGTTGGGTAAGGAACTGGCTGGAGGGCCGTGCCCAACGGGTGGTGGTCAATGGAGTTAAGTTCAGCTGGTGACCCATTACAAGTGGTGTTCCCCAGGGGTCGGTGCTGGGGCCCATCTTGTTTAATATCTTTATAGACGACCTAGATGAGGGCGTTGAGTGTACCCTGAGTAAGTTTGCAGATGACACCAAGTTGGGAAGTAGTGTTGATCTGCCTGAAGGTAGGGAGGCCATGCAGAGGGTTCTGGATAGGCTGGACTGCTGGGCTGAGGTGAATGGGATGAGATTTAACAAGACCAAGTGCCGGGTCCTGAACTTTGGCCACAATAACCCCATGCAGAAGTATAGGCTTGGGGCTGAGTGGCTGGATGACTGTGAAGAGGAAAGGGACCTGGGGGTGTTGGTTGATGCTTGGCTGAACATGAGCTGACAGTGTGCCCAGGTGGCCAAGAGGGCCAATGGCATCCTGGCCTGCATTAGAAATAGTGTGGCCAGCAGGAGCAGGGAGGTAATCATCCCCCTGTACTCAGCACTGGTGAGGCCGCATCTCGAGTACTGTATTCAGTTTTGGGCCCCTCACTACAAGAACGACATTGAGGCCCTGGAACGTGTCTAGAGAAGGGCAACAAAACTGGTGAGGGGTCTGGAGCACAAGTCTTATGAGGAGTGGCTGAGGGAGCTGGGATTGTTTAGTCTGGAGAAGAGGAGGCTCAGAGGAGACCTCATTGCACTTCACAACTTTCTGAAGGGAGGTTGTGATGAGGAAGGGTTCGGCCTCTTCTCCCAGGCAACAAATAGGACCCCAGGAAATGGCCACAAGTTACACCAGAGGAGGTTTAGGTTAGACATCAGGAGAAACTTTTTCTCTCAGAGAGTGGTTGGGCACTGGAATGGCCTGCCCAGGAAGGTGGTGGAGTCACCATCCCTTGGGGTGTTCAAGAGGCGTCTGGATGAGGAGCTACGAGATATGGTTTAGTAGCTTGTGGTACCAATGGGAATGGGAAGGTGGTTGGACTAGATGATCTTGCAGGTCGTTTCCAACTTTGTGATTCTATGATTCTATGATCTTTAAGGAAGCTTTCCTTAGGGTACACAAGCTCTCCATCCTCAGGTGGGGGAAGTCAGGAAAGGAAGGCATGAGTCCAGCGTGGCTGAACCAGGATCTCTTGGTCAAACTTGAGAGCAAGAAGAAAATTCACAGACAGTGGAAACAGGGACAGGTATCCTGGGAAGAGTATAGAGATGCTGCTAGGCTGTGTAGGGATGGGGTCATGAAGACCAAGGCCCAACTGGAACTGGATTTGGCAAGGGGTGTGAAGAAGAACAAGAAAAGCTTCTACAGGTACCTCAATCAGAAAAGGAAAGTCCAAGAGGGTGTACTCCCCCAGTAAACAGTACAGGCAGGCTGGTAACAACAGACAAAGAGAAGGCTGACGTATTCAACAACTTTTTTGCCTCAGTCTTTGCTAGTGAGTGCTCTACACACAGCCCTCAAACAGATGGTTCAGAAGTGAGAACTGGGGGAGAAATGTCTCTCCTGCTGTAAGCAAAGATCAGGTTGGCGACTGCCTGAGGAACCTGAATGTCTGTAAGTCTATGGGTCCCAATGAAATGCATCCCAGAGTCCTAAAAAAATTGGCTGACATAGTCACCAAGCCACTCTCATTGATATTTGATAAGTCATGGCTGTCAGGTGAAGTTCCTGGTGACTGGAAAAAAAGCACTGTCACACTCATTTGTAAGAAGGGTAGAAATGCTGGCCCAGGGAACTACCCACCTGCCAACCTCACCTCTGTGCTGGGGAAGATCATGGAGCAGATCCCCCTGGAAGCTGTGCTAAGGCACATGGAAGACAGGGAGGTGATATGGGATAACCAGCATGGCTTCACCAAGGCCAGGTGCTGCCTGGCCAACCTAGTGGCTTTTTCTAGCTGAGCAGAGAGAGCCAACTTGAGAGGAGAGGAGGAATGGCAGCAGGTCCCAGCTCAGTGATGCAAGCAACCCCCATCCCGACCTACCTCAGTTTCCCAGGTGCCTCTTTGTAATAGGTTTGAAGCCCTGAAACTGGAGGGAGAGGCGAGTGAGGATGAGGTGGGAGGACTGCCTCCAAGCTTGTCTAAGGTGAGGTGGTCAGCTCCACGCTTGAAGACTGCCTCCTCCAGAAAGGAAAGGAGGGTGATAGTCATAGGTTACTCACTCCTGAGAGGAACAGAGGGCCCAATATGTCGATCTGACCCTACCCATAGGGAGGTGTGCTGCCTCCCTGGGGCCCGGGTCAGGGATATTTCTAGAAAACTTCCTGGTCTGATCTGCCCCTCTGATTATTATCCTTTATTGATAGTTCAGGCTGGCAGTGATGAGGTTGCTGACAGAAGCCTGAGGACTATAAAAATGATTTTAAGGGACGGGGGAGGTTAGTTGATGGAGCAGGCATACAAGTAGTATTTGCTTGTATTCCTACAGTGGCAGGGAAGAACACTGAGACGACCAGGAAAGCCCATCTTATAAACACATGGCTGAGAGGCTGGTGCAAACACAAGAATTTCAGGTTCTTTGATCATGGGGTGGTCTACTCAGCACCTGGCCTGAGGTCTGCCGATGGGCATTACTTGTCTCAAAGGGGGAAACGGATCCTTGCCCAGGAGCTGGCAGGACTTGTAGAGAGGGCTTTAAACTAGATATGAAGGGGGAAGGGGATAAAATCAGGCCTGCTAGAGATGAGCCTGGGGGAGTGGTAATGGGATTAGGGGTGAGGCAAGGGGCTCAGCTGAAGTGCATCTACACCAATGCACGCAGCATGGGCAACAAACAAGAAGATTTGGAAGCGATTGTGCGGCAGGCAAGTTATGATCTAGTTGCCATTATGGAAACATGGTGGGACCGCTCCCATGACTGGAGTGCTGCAATGGATGGCTACAAACTCTTCAGGAAGGATAGACAAGGAAGGAGGAGTGGCGGCGTGGCTCTCTATGTTAGAGAGTGCTTTGATGCTTATCGCTGGGGATGATAAGGTTGAATCCCTATGGGTAAAGATCAGGGGAAGAGCTGACAAGGCAGACATCCTGGTGGGCGTCTGTTATAGACCGCCGAACCAGGATGAAGAGACAGATGAGGTGTTCTATGAGCAGCTGGCAGAAGCTGCGCAATCTCCAGCCCTTGTCCTCATGGGGGACTTCAACTTCCCCGACATATGCTGGGAATGCAACATAGCGCAGAAGCAGCAGTCTAGGAGTTTTCTGGAATGTATGGAGGATAACTTCCTGATGCAGCTGGTGAGAGAGCCTAAAGGAGGAGCTGTCCCACTAGACCTGCTGTTAACAAACAGAAAAGATCTGGTGGGAGATGTGGAAGTCAGGGGCTGTCTTGGGCAGAGTGACCATGAAATGGTAGAGTTCTCAATTCTTGATGGAGCCAGGAGGGGGAACAGCAAAACTGCTACCTTGGACTTCCGGAGGACGAACTTTGAATTGTTCAGAAGACTAGTAGGGGGAGTCCCCTGGGATTCAGTCTTAGAGAGTAAAGGGGTCCAAGACGGCTGGTCACTCTTCAAGAAGGAAGTCTTAAAGGCACAGGAGCTGGCTGTCCCCCTGAGCCACAAAATGAGCCAGTGGGGAAGAACTTATTCAGTGGAAGAACCACTACCTTGCAGCAGATCCCACGTTTGCTGTGGAAAACAGATAAACCGGTGTGGGTGAATCAGTGGTTCCTTTCTTGGGAAAACCTGCTGCAGATGAATGCCCTTATTGAGGAACAGCTTGCAGCTGGACACATAGTACCTATCACAAGCGCTTGGAATTCCCCCATTTTTGTAATTAAAAAGCAATCTGGGAAGTGTATCTCAGAAAAATTAACACAGTTATTGAAGACATGGGCTCATTGCAACCAGGGCTACCATCTCCAACTATGCTTCTGCAATTATGGCCACTTATAGACTTAAAGGACTGTTTTTTTAACATCCCACTGTGTCCTGAGGATGCACCATGTTTTGCATTCCCTGACCCCTCTATTAATGCTGGAGAACACCATTGCCAATATCATTGGACAGTATTGCCCCAGGGAAAGAACAGCCCAACCATCTGTCAACAATTTGTTGCTGGTATTTTATCTCCTGTACGCCAGAGATTTCCTGATGTTTGTATGTATCATTATATGGATGATATCTTGACAGCCGTGCCAAAAGAGGTGACAGTAACTGAAGTTGTGTTGGTTATTATAGCAGCAACAACCCAGGAAGGACTGCAAGTTGCACGGGACAGAGTTCAAAAAACACCACCTTGGCAATATCTGGGCTGGAGGATTTTGCAAACTCAAATCCGGCCACAGGCTTTAGCCTTAGGTGCCAGAATAAGCACTTGAAATGATCTGCAAAAACTACTGGGGACCATAAATTGGGTATGACCGTTTATAGGGATCTCTACAGAAGACCTTCATTCTCTCTTCAAATTATTCGAGGGGGATTCAGACTTACTGTCAACATGACATCTGACACCTGCAGCCACAGCCACATTAAACACTGTAATCACAAAAATGACTCGTCAGCCAGCACATCTGTCACGGAGTTATCTAGATCAATCTATGCCTGTGACAGGGGGGCAGGAGGCCCGTGGGCCCTCTGGCTCCCACAAATGGGAAGGGAAAAGGGAAAGGGGTAGGGGAACAGGAGCTGGGCTCAGAGAGGGAAAAAGAACAGAGCAGCAGCAACGATCTAAGGAGGAAAACTTATTTTACTATCTATGATATCGGAATGCAAGATAACACAATATAATACAATCTAATTGAAATTGAGACTAATAAATCAAATAAAATAAGAGAGAGAGTTTCCAAAACCAAAAGGCCTACTTGAATGAAGGTGCATGGCTTGGAAGCAAACCCACACTTCTGCCTGGCAGTGAGAGAGTGAGCCAGATCCCGTGACTTAGATCTCGTGACTTCCGTGACGTATCTTCCTTCTCTGATCATGAGGTCCTCTGGGATACGTAGTTCTTCTCTTTTGAGAAGCAGGTATCTGGAAGGTCATCAATCCACAGAACTGGAGTATTAACCCTTTAATTACCCGTGCTGTCCATGATGTTATGATGTGGAATACCAATAGCAAAATTACAATACCATGACACCTTGGTAATTTTGGAATGGGTATTTCTACCACATACATTTGCTAAGACTGTTACTACCAGGGTTGATATGGTAGCTCTGGTCTTTTGCAGGGGAAGGGAGTATTTATTAGCATTGGATGGCATGGATCCAGAGACAATTTATGTCCCATTTGATCTCCAGCAATGGGAATTTGTTTTTCGCATGTTGCCGCAGCTGCAGTGTGCATTGATAGGATTTGCAGGGCAGATTAGTATTCATCTGCCAGCTCACAAGCTTTTACAATCTCTTCACTCTCTTTGTTACCGGTTCCTAAACTATCATTAATTCCTCTTGCAAGCACTCTTACTGTTTTTACAGATGGATCCGGCAGGACTGGCTGTGTAGTCATCGTATGGAGAAACAGTGCTGGGACCTGGGATAGTGACGTCCATGTCACTACCAGCTCTCCACAAATTGTGGAACTTACAGCAGTGATCTGTGTGTTCGAGCGATGGTCTGAACCCATCAATATAATAACAGATTCTGCTTATGTTGCAGGTATAGTGATGTGACTGGAACACTCTTATCTAAAAGAAACAACAAATGCACAGTTGTTTGTGCTTCTTTTGCGCTTAAAATGGTTCCTGGACCGTTGCTCAGAATCATACTTCATTCAGCATGTTCGTTCGCATTCCTCTCTGCCAGGCCCTATTTCTGAGGGTAATGCGCAGACGGACAAACTAGCGGGAGCAGTTGTTGTCCCTGATCAGTTTGCTCAAGCACGCTTGTCTCATGATTTTTACCATCAAAATGCAAAAGCATTACAGCGTGCCTTTCAGCTAACCACAGACAAGGCCCGACAGGTTATACATTCTTGCCCAGTCTGTCAAAATATTGCACCAACCCCTTCTATAGGTATTAATCTCCGAGAATTAAATTCCTTTGAAATTTGGCAAACAGATGTTATACAAATACTGGAATTTGGGAAGCTCCATTATGTTCGTGTTTCTGTTGGTACTTTCTCTACTTGCATTTTTGCATTGGTACATACAGGAGAAAAAGCAAAAGATGTCTGTAAACACTTTTTATTGGCCTTTGCAGCCCTTGGGGACTCTAAAACGATCAAAACAGACAGTGGGCCAGGATATGTGTTTAGCTTAGCTACTTTTAGGAATGTTTCTGAACCACACTTCTTTTTCTATTAATAGAGAAGGGGGAGATGTGGGATAAAGGAAGTCATTATATTGTTAATGAGTAAAAAGCTCAGCAATAACTTGAGCCAAACACAAGGCACCTGGCTCCTACATGTAATCAGTTGTTGCGCGGGTATAAAAAGTAGTAAGCACCTACAATAAACGTCTTTTGTTCTGCACCAGTAAAGGAGTCCACACCTCTTTTGCCGCACCAGCAAGGGAGCTCAGAGCTCTCTTGCCACATCTGGGCAGCAAGGAAAATGAGTTGCAAGGAACAGAAGGGAGGGTGCTGACTGGGACAGTGCACACCTAACTTCTTCACACCACAGAAGGAAACCTGTATGGGAAGTGTTGAATTACAGCCTGAACCTCTGATTGATCACCTGAGGCAAGCACTGAGTCAGCCACGGTAGCTCAGGTGAAGGCAATTCACCTGTGTGACCGGAAGGGGTGGAGCCTGGCTCCACCTCTCCTAGACCCCATTTAAGAGCTGACTGCCACTAGGGAAGGGTCTCTTTCTGGAAATTGCTTCTCTTGAGTTTTTTCCTGGAAGCCTAGGATATGGGTGAGCATTTTCATTTGTTTCTCATTATTCCTTTCTGATGTGATAATCTTTCTAGCTGTATGATCTGTAGATACTAGCCTAACCACACCACTCTGTATATTTGTTGATTGTACAAAACCTGGTAGTGGGATTCAGCATGATGCTGCAGCACAATACGTCCTTCCATCCACCAAGTATGGAGTTATGGTTTTATGATTTTTTTGGTTACTGATATTCCCCATCATAATATCATGTAGTGCACTGGGAGTCAAAGAGTTAATGCTCCGGTTCCGAGCACCTGTCTGGAACTGAAGAACAATTACATTCCCCAGAAGATTGTTCACTGTTCTGTTACCATTCCTGCTCGAGGGGGCACATATGAGGCCTTGGTAGGTCACCTGATGTCTCTCTTTTCAATCATCAGGCTCTCTCGCTGCTGCTCGTCGCAACCACATGGTATTAGTGTAAGGCCTTCATCTTTTTTGGACACTTTTTCTTATTATATTTGATTTATTAGCTTCCGTTCTAATTATCTTGTATTATAGTGTGTTGTCTTGCATTCCAATACCGTATTTGTTAAATTAGTTTGCTTCTCCTCAGATCTTTGCTGCTGTTTTTAATTATTTGGGGTCCCCTATTTCCCTTTTCTGGAGACGTGGATTTGCGAATCCCTCTGCCCTGCTAGTCACAGAATTGGGCCGAACCAGCCCATAAACCACTGACATATGGATTTAAACAATCATCTTGTCATGGTTTTGTGATTTTTGTTATTGGTGTTCCACATCATAACATCAAGTAGTGCACTTGGAGTTAAAGAATTAATGCTCTACTTCCATGGATTGTTGATAGTTCCAGGGTACCTTTCACAGAAGAGAAGAAATTCAAATGCCAAAGGATTTTCACTGTTAAGTTTCCATTTAGAGGGAAAGATAAAACTGCTTGCAAGTTGTGAGACTGCCCCTTCTTTTACTGTTCATCTCTGCAGTGTGTGCTCTCTAGCCATCTCACCTTCAGCATTAGAGTAAGGCCTTTGATTTATGACATTCTCTCTCATTTTAACTTATTTACTAGCTTCAATATGTATTATATTGTGTTATCTTGTGTTCTGCTATCATATTTAATAAATTAGTTTTTTCCCTTAGCTTGTTGCTGCTGTTTTGTTTTCGGGCCTATCTCCCTACCTTTCTTCCACCCCCTATTTTCCTATTTTGGGATGGGGGTCTGTGGGTCCTTCTGCCACGTTAGTCAGAGAACCAGTCTGAACCGGCCCAAAATAATTGACATTTATTGGTGCGTTGGCCAGGAAAGATGTACTTCTAAAACAAATCTGTCTGTACTCTCACAGAGTTTTATTAGAAAGTTTAGCTGTTATTTGTATTACAACCCTGCAAATAAGTCCTAGAAGTCTAGGCAGGCAGCCAGTATTCTTGGATATTTATAAATTGAGTGCTGTGTGGTGTTTTTTGTTTTGGCACTGTGCCAACTTCCTTATTGTCAGTGGCTTATGGGCTGATTTGGCCTGGTTCTGGGACTAGCGGGGCGGAGGATCCATGGGTCTGCGCCTCTGGAAAAGGGAAAATAAAGGGAAAGAGAGCTGGGCTCCAAAAATAACAGCGGCAACGATCTGAGAAACAAACTAATTTACTAAATAAGATATCGGAATGCAAGATAACCCACTATAATACAATATAATTAGCATTGGAGCTAATAAATCAAATATAATGAGAGTGTCTGAAAACTGAAGGCCTTATACTAATGCGGAGGCAAGACGTGTGGTTGGGGCGAGCAGCAGGGACTTTATCTCCTCTCTGAATGCCAAGTCCTCTGGGGTATGTAGTTCTTCTCTTCTGGGACAGGTACCTGGAACTGGAGCATTAACTCTTCAACTCCCAGTGCTCTACATGATGTTATGATGTGGAATACCAGTAAGCAAAAATCATAAAACCATGACACACATGATCACTTGAGTGACTAGACTGGGGGGAACCTAGATCCACCCCTTCCTCTCTCCCCGTCTCAGCAGTGCTTCTGGGAGTGCGTATGCAGTCTGATTCTATGTGTGGATTTCCCCTGTTTTTTTTTTTTTTTTTTGCTTCTTTCTCTAGGTGCACCAGTTTGAACTGAAGACTGCTGCATTCCTCAGCTCACCCTTTTTTTCCAGGCTGTTGCTGGGAGGGGTGAGTTGGTTCCTCTTTCATTGATATCATTCTGTGGTGCCTATGTCTCAAATAAAGGCTCTATTTTCACCTTTGTTTGCTTTACATTTTGGTGAGCCAGTCAGCCAAATATCTTCAGAAATATTCAATTATAAGCCTCCTAAAACATTTACTATGGCATTTCTGAACAATATCATGGGATGGTTTGGACGGGGAAAGACTAGCCCTTAGAGTGAAGTTTTGCCAGGGCACATCCTGGGATTCCTAGGATCCTCATATCGTGGCATTGCTTCTGTCCTTGAAACATGGGGCCCCCTGCAGGATGGAGGAAATGTCCAGGAGTCCCCCACCTGCCCGGCTGAGTATTTCAATAGCCTTAGCAAAAATATACTCACTACTTGAGAACAACGGTTATCTGCCTCCACAGTGGTGTGGCCGCTGCTGATGGCCTTGAACCAGCTAAGCATAACTGAAGAGGCTCTCTTCACGTAATCAACTATTATGTGACCGTGTTGGAAAAACTGGAGAGACAGGTTGCAATTTTGACAGGGAAAAAACCTAATCCAATCATTCCCCTACAGATGATACAGAATATATCTCTAGAAGTAACCATGGACTCTGTACAAAAGAATCCACATAAAATGGATTCTGTAAACAAAAGCACTAAATGTAAATGAAAGCACTAAAAAGTCAGATCTTGAGGTTCCACTAGGGCTAGATCCCTTTGAGATCGGACCAGTTGTAACTCAAAAGATGAGGAAAGAAAAAAAAAAAGAAAAAAAAAAAAACAACACAGGACAGGCTAGGGGAGCTTCCCCCCTGACCAGTGACCACCCCCCCCCGACCATGCTATATGTAACAGCTCACCCATATACACCAGCTGAATTAATGAATCTAGTACAGTGGTTTAGACAAAAACAGAGAGCATGCTAGTGTGGCTGCTCCAATTATATGACATGGGGGCAGAAAGTGTTGTGGTGAATGGACTGGAAACTTCAAAACTGGCATCCATTGCCGCTCACCCTGCCCTCAGGCAAAGACTATACGTAGCTGTCCAACGTAATCAGGAAAATCATTCATTGATCAAATAATTAACGGCCACATGCCGTATAACATGGCCAAATAAAAGCAACGTACCATTAAATATGGGCCTACAGTCCTCTATGGAGGACTTGCAAAACTATTTGAGAATTAGGCATGAAAGTGGCAACCTATGAGGAGGATTTTGAAAACCTGAACCTGATAAAATTTTCATCAGGAATGAGGGATCTCATCCTGCAGCAAGCTCCACCACATCAGTATGGTACTTTGGTATCCATACTGAATCCCCTAGTGGCCTCAGAGGCCATAACACAACAGGCCACCCCATTGGTGGCAGATCTGGGGGAGACAGAGTGCCTACAGGCCAGGCGCAATGTCTGAATGGTGGTGGAAAAGTTGGACATCCATCCGCCACCATGACCTGGGAGACCTGCCCCTAAGGTAATTCAATCTGGACCCATCAGGGTCTCAAAAAACAAATGTTCAATGACCTGGTAAGAGCACAAGTTCAATTTGAAAAGATTGATGGACAGCCTAATTAGCTATTATTACAACTATGGAAACAATTACTAGACAGTCAGAGATTCCAACGCTCCCCTAAAAGGGAAGGAGTTAGACTCATAGAACGGATTTCACAAAACGTGGAATCTAGAAGACTTCATAGTCCCATCAAAAAAATGTAAACCTCCTCAGGTGGCCCAGGCAGCCACAGTCAAGCTATCAGAGAAAAAAGACTTGGGGATTGCAGAGCTGATAGTGTGACAGAGGAGCCAAAATTCCCCAGGACTTTGGACTCCAGAGGGGACCGGAGACCCTATCTTGAAATAATGATTCATTGGTACCAAAAGAATGTGCAGTGGGTTATGGCACTAGTAGATTCTGGTGCAGAAACATCAATCATATATGGTGACTGTATGGGAACTGTTGAATCACGGCCTGAACCTCTGAATGACCACCTGTCATGGTTTTGTAATTTTGCTATTGGTATTCCACATCATAACATCATGGACAAAAGAGAAGAACTACGTATCCCAGAGGACCTCACGGTCAGAGAAGGAAGGTACATCACGGACGACACATCTGGTTGCGTGTGGTCTTTTTCACTTTTGCTTGCTGCCAGGGAGAGGAGTGGGTGTGCTTTCCAAGCCGTGCGCCTTCATGAAGTAGGGCTTTCGGTTTCGGAAACTCGCTCTCGCTCTTTCGCTCTCTCTCATTTCATTTGATTTATTATCCTTACTTTCAATTAGATTGTATTATATCGTGTCATCTTGCATCCCAACATCGTAGTTAGTAAAATAAGTTCTCCTTCTTAGATCGTTGCTGCTGCTCCATTTTTTTTTCGGGAAGCCAGGGGGCCCGCGAGCCTACTGCCCCCCTGTCACGGGCACAGATTTATCTAGATAACTCCGTGACAGATTTTATTACAAAACCATGATACTTCCACTGAGGAAGGATCTCTCTCTGGAGATCGCTCCTCTTGGAGTCTTTTCAGCGAGCCCAGGACACGAGTAAGCCTTCCATTCATTCCTGATTATTCTTTTCTAATGCAATAATTTCTCTAGTCTTATATCTGTATACCTATTAACCCTACACTTGGCGAGCCAGGCAGGCCAAATATATATACTAAAACCATAATGTCTTTCCTGTGGGGTCTTTATAAATGGGTCAGGGGGGAGAACACTACCCCCCTAGATAAAATGATTCCTGGGCAGATTCCAGGATTTCTGGGCTCTCTATTATGAATTAGCGACTATCATTGAAAAATGGGGTCCCCTGCATGTTATGGGGAATGTTTCCCCATTCTGCATGGCAGAATATTTTCAAGTTTTAGATAAAGATATATTAATTACAAAAGAGCGGCAGTTAGCTGCCTCTACAGTGGCATGGCCACCACTGAATGCTCTAAACCAAACTGAAATAAGAGCTGATACTTTAGAAAATGAAAATCAGCTATTGAAAGACCGTATTGAGAAATTAGAACAGGAACTTAGTATATTAACGGGGAAAAAACCAACCTTACATCTTCCAATAGGCCAGGTCCGTAATATTTCAATAGATAATGAACAGGTTTTTGAAACAACAGACCTGGTTGAGCAAGGAAATAAAAATTCTAAATTGGATTTAGAGGTTCCACTTATGGCAGATTCCCTAGAACTCCATCCTATCATAACTCAAAAAAACAAGAAAGTACAAGATAGACCAGCAGGGGTACCCCCTGATCAATGGCCCGCTGCTCAAACACATTTACATATAACAGCCAGGCCGTACACACCAACACAATTAATGGGCATGGTACAACAATTCCAGCAAAAGCCGAAGGAAAGTGTACCAACCTGGTATCTAAGACTGGAATTCAAGGGCAGAAAGCATCATGGTCAATGGGCCAGAAATATCTAAATTGGCCACCATGACGGTGCACCCTGCCCTTAGGCAAAGATTATATGCAGGTGTCCAATACAGTAATGAAAATCATTCTGTAATCGATTGCCTAATGGTGGCATGCCGTATGGTATGGCCAAACGAATCAGATATACCATTAAACACAGGATTGTGGTCCACCATGGAGGACCATCAAAATTACATTCGTGAACTTGACATAAGAGAAGCAATATACGAGGGCTCATTTGAAAGTCCAGATATGGTTACGTTTTCTGGAGGTATGAGAGACTTAATCTTACAACAGGCCCCTTCCCATCTATATGGAACCCTAGATTCTATATTAGAACCATAGAATCGCTAAGGTTGGAAAAGACCCACAGGATCACCCAGTCCAACCATTCGTTCGCACTTCACCAATGGTTCTTGCTAAACCACGTCCCTCAACACAACATCCAAACGTTCCTTGAACACCTTCAGGGTCGGTGACTCCACCACCTCTCTGGGCAGCCCATTCCAGTGCCTGACCACCCTTTCAGAGAAGTAGTATTTCCTAACATCCAGCCTGAATCTTCCCTGGCGCAGCTTGAAGCCATTCCCTCTAGTCCTATCACTAGTCACACGAGACAGGAGGCTGACCCCCAGCTCACTACAACCTCCTTCCAAGTAGTTATAGAGAGCAATAAGGTCTCCCCTGAGCCTCCTCTTCTCTAGACTGAACAATCCCAGCTCCTTCAGCCACTCCTCATAAGGCCTGTCCTCCAGACGTCTCACCAGCTTTGTTGCCCTTCTCTGGACATGCTCCATGGCCTCAATGTCGTTCTTACAGTGAGGGGCCCAAAACTGGACACGGTACTCGAGGTGTGGCCTCACCAGTGCTGAGTACAGGGGGACAATTACTTCCCTGTTCCTGCTGTCCACACTATTTCTGATGCCAGCCAGGAACACTGCTGGCTCATGTTCAGTCTAGCATCAATCAACACCCCAGGTCCCTTTCCTCTACACAGTCTTCCAGCCACTCTGCCCCAAGCCTGTAGCATTGCCTGGGGTTGTTGTGGCCAAAGTGCAGGACCCGGCATTAGGTCTTGTTGAATCCCATCCCATTGGCTTCAGCCCAGCTATCCAGCCTATCCAGATCCCTCTGTAGGACCTTGCTACCCTCAGGCAGATTGACACTTCCAGCCAGCTTGGTGTCATCTGCAAACTTACTGAGGATATGCTCAATGCCCTCATCCAGGTCATCTATAAAGATACTGAAGAGGACAGGCCCCAGCACCGACCCCTGGGGAACACCACTCGTGACCGGTCGCCAGCTGGATTTAACTCCATTCACCATCACTCTCTGGGCCTGGCCCTCCAGCCAGTTCTTTACCCAGCCAAGAGTGTATCTGTCCAAGCCACGGACTGCCAGCTTCTGCATGAGAATACTGTGGGAGACAGTGTCAAAGGCTCTGCTGAAGTCTAGGTAGACCACATCAACAGCCTTTCCCTCATCCACCAGACGGGTCACTAGATCATAGAAGGAGATCAGGTTGGTCAAGCAGGACCTGCCCTTCGTGAACCCATGTTGGCTAGGCCTGATCCCCCGGTTGTCCCACACGTGCCGCGTGATCTCCCTCAAGACAATCTGCTCCATAACCTTCCCTGGCACCTAGGTCAGGCTAATAGGCCTGTAGTTCCCCGGATCCTCCCTGCAGCCCTTCTTATAGATGGGAGTCACATTGGCAAGCCTCCAGTCTTCTGGGATCTCTTCAGTCAACAAGGAGCGCTGATAGATGATGGAAAGCGGTTCAGCTATCACCTCCACCAGTTCCCTCAGCACTCTTGGGTGAATCTCATCCAGCCCCATGGACTTGTGGCAGTCCAGTTGGAGTAGCAGGTCTCTGACTGTTTCTTCCTGAATTCTGGGGGGTTTAGTCAGCTCCTCAGCCAAGACTGCCAGGTCAGAGAGTGGAGAAACCTGAGGATAACTGGTCTGACATTTAAAGACAGATGTAAAGAAGGCATTCAGAACATCTGCCTTTTCCTTATCCTCAGTGGTGACATTCCCAGCCTCATCCAGTAAAGAATGGAGATTCTCTCTGGTCCTCCTGTTACTGTTCATATACTTGTAAAAGAGTTTCTTGTTCCCTTTTACCCCAGCAGCCAGGTTGAGTTCAAGCTGGGCTTTTGACTTTCTGATTTTCTCCCTGCACATCTTAACAACTTCTTTGTATTCTTTCCGGGTTGCCCGTCCCTTCTTCCAGAGGAGGTAGATTCTCTTTTTCTCCTGGAGCCTCAAGAATAGTTCCCTATTCATTCACGCCGGTCTTCTTCCGCTCCGGCTCATTTTGCGGCTCAGGGGGACAGCCTGCTCCTGCGCCTTAAAGACTTCCTTTTTGAAGAGCAACCAGCCATCTTGTACCCCTTTACTCTCTAAGACTGAACCCCAGGGGACTCCCCCTACTAGTCTCCTGAACAATTCAAAGTCTGCCCTCCGGAAGTCCAAGGTAGCAGTTTTGCTGTTCCCCCTTCTGACTCCAGCAAGAATCGAGAACTCTACCATTTCATGGTCACTCTGCCCAAGACAGCCCCTGACTTCCACATCTCCCACCAGACCTTCTCTGTTTGTTAACAGCAGGTCTAGTGGGACAGCTCCTCTTATAGGCTCTCTCACCAGCTGCATCAGGAAGTTATCCTCCAGGATGTCTGCCTTGTCAGCTCTTCCCCTGATCTTAACCCATAAGGAATCAACCTTATTATCCCCAGTCATAAGTTCAGTAACCTCAAAGCACTCTTTAACATAGAGAGCCACGCCACCACCCCTCCTTCCTTGCCTATCCTTTCTGAAGAGTTTGTAGCCATCCATTGCAGCACTCCAGTCATGGGAGTGGTCCCACCACGTTTCCGTAATGGCAACAAGGTCATCGCTTGCCTGCCGCATAATGGCTTCTAACTCTTCTTGTTTGTTGCCCATGCTGCGTGCATTGGTATAGACACACTTTAGCTGGGCCTCTCGCCTCACCCGAGGCAGCCACCCCCTGGTGGCCTCAGAGGCCGTGGTCCAGCAAGCTGCCCAATTAGTGGCTGACTTGGGGAAGACAGAGCGCCTGCAGACTAGGCGCAATATCCGAGCAGTAGAGGAAGCAGAGGTCCTTCCAGTAATTAAAACTAAGAAGCCAGTTATGTGGAATCCTCAATCAGGACCCATAAGGGTCTCATGAAAGCAGATGTTTAACAATCTTATCTGGGCTGGGGTCCATTTTGCAAAAATTGATCGCCAGCCCAATCACGTCCTCCTTCAGCTTTGGAAACAGCTGAAGGATAATCAGAAATTTCAAAATTACCCCAAAAAACCGAGGGTAAGAGCTATAGACAGAATACCAACAACAACATGGAACTTAGAGGATTTCATAGTCCCTAATAGGAAAAAGAAGCCCCCCTCTAGTGTCTCAGGCCACAATGCCTGAGCCACCAGAAACAAAAGATTTAAACATAGCATGGTTCATGGCGTGACAAGGGATGTTATGATAGTTTATGTAGAGAGTATTAGAAAATAAGGGATTCCAAGCACTTTCACAGACACTGGGTCTGGAATAACAAGGGGGATGAAGGCCATAAAGATAAGGACTTGAGAACAGCCCGAGGACATCTGGCAGGGAGGTGATTAGATGTCCACAGGGCAAGCTGAAACCGGCTTGGGGGATGCCCCCCTTCGGGGTCAGAAGTTTGCAGCGAGGAAGACTACGAGCCTTCATGAGGAAGATTTCCTTTCAGCTCTCTAGAGAAGGACCTGGGCGTCCTGATGGATGAAAAACTTAACATGAGCCAGCAGTGTGCTCTTGCAGCTCGGAAAGCAAATGGTATCCTGGGCTCCATCATGAGAGGGGTGGCCAGCAGGGACAGGGAGGTGATTGTCCCTCTTTGCTCTGCTCTTGTGAGGCCCCATCTGGAGTACTGTGTCCAGGTATGGAGCCCCCAGTACAAGAAAGACAGAGAGCTGTTGGAGAGGGTCCAGAGGAGGGCCACAAAAATGATCAGGGGGCTGGAGCACCTCCCCTACGAAGACAGGCTGAGGGAGCTGGGCTTATTCAGCCTGGAGAAGAGAAGGCTGCAGGGTGACCTCATTGCAGCCTTTCAGTACCTGAAGGGAGCCTATAAACAAGAAGGGAGTAAACTCTTTGAAAGGATAGATAACAGCAGGACAAGGGGGAACGGTTTTAAGTTGAAAGAGGGAAGATTTAGGTTGGATGTTAGGGGGAAGTTCTTTACCAGGAGAGTGGTGAGGTGCTGGAACAGGTTGCCCAGAGTGGTTGTATATGCCCTGTCCCTGGAGGTGTTCAAGGCCAGGTTGGATGGGGCCCTGGGCAACCTGATCTAGTAAATGGGGTGGTTGGTGGCCCTGCCTGGCAGGGGGGTTGGAGATTCATGATCCTTGAGGTCCCTTCCAACCCAGGCCATTGTGTGATTCTGTGAAGATTACGAGCCTTCATCCTTCACGACTTACTACGCACGCGCAAGGGGGGAGGGACTGCATGCTAATGGGCTCTCATTAATGTAATGAATATGTATCAGAATTCCTGTCAACTATTGATTATGTGTTAGTTCAGCCTATATCTGTAGCATGCTTTTTCCTGATGGTGTACAAGTTAGGTGGAGCTATCCCCCTTGCACCCAGCGTCTGCGCAGTGTTGATTAAACATAACTGATTTTATAACTACTTTGTGGTTATAAAGTTCGATTCCGCAAGTCAGTGGGAGAGTTCAGACTAAGGAAAAGATTTATTAGCATCCAGGTGGTGCAGGCAATTATAAGGGGCCACGCAAAAATTGAACCTATTTGTTTGCCACAACCTTTGTATTTGCCATCACAAAAACAAAGCAGTATAGACTCCCAGGTGGGCAAGAAGAAATTACCAAGACTGTGCAGGAGCTGGAGAGAGTAGGGATCATTAGACCTGCACACAGCCCATACAACTCCCCCACATGGCCAGTCAGGAAGTCAGATGGTATGTGGTGAATGACAGTAGACTACAGAGAACTAAATAAAGTCACGCCGCTGATCCAGGTGGCCATACCCAACATCACCTCCCTCATGGATACATTAAGTAGAGAAATAGAAACATACCACTGCGTTCTGGATCTAGCAAATGCATTTTTCAGCATTCCAATTGCTAAGGAGTCTCAAGACCATTTCACAATCACATGAGAGGGCAGGCAGTGGACTTTTCAAGTCCTACCTCAGGGATAAGTGCATTCACCTACTTTTTGTCTTAATTTGGTTGCACATGACTTGGCAAATTGGAACAAACCATCTACTGTCAAAATGTTCCACTACATCGATGATCTGATGTTAACGTCTGACTCAATCAAGGCATTAGAGAAGGTAGTACCATTACTAACTACTTATTTACAGGAAAAAGGATGGGCTATAAACCCACAGAAAGTACAAGGACCAGGGCTATCAGTTAAATTCCTGGGTGTCATCTGGTTGGGTAAGACTAAGTTGTTATCCAGTGCAATCATTGATAAGATCCAAGCGTTCCTGGTTCCCATGAAACCGAAGCAGTTACAGGAGTTCTTGGGTGTATTAGGATACTGGCGATCCTTTATTCCCCATTTAGCACGACTGCTAAAACCTCTATATCGATTACCAAAAAAAGGCCAAGTATGGGATTGGAGTAGAGCAGAACAAGAAGCCTTCCAGTGAGCAAAAATAGCTGTTAAACAGGCCCAGGCACTGGGTATATTCAATCCAGCCCTCCCAGCCAAACTGGATGTGCATGTAACTCAAGAATGGTTCGACTGGGGGCTATGTCAGCGCCAGAGTTGCGTTTGAATCCCAATTGGATTCTGGTCACAGATTTGGCATGGAGCAGAAGAGAGATACAGCATGATTGAAAAGCAGTTATTGGCTACCTATTCTGCACTGCAGGTGGTAGAACCAATAAATCAGGCTGCAGAGGTTATTGTCAAAACAACTTTACAGATCCAGGGGTGAGTAAAAGACCTAACCCACATTCCTAAGATGGGGGTGGCCCAATCACAAACAGTGGCACGCTAGGTCGTCTATCTTAGTCAAAGAAGCTGCCTGTCTTCATCTCCACTGAAGGAAGTATTGAAGAAGTTACTCGGGCCAGTAACATATCACAGTGAGACACCTGAGGAAATAGTGGTTACTTGCCCAAAGAAGAGCCCTGTACAGGAGAGGAAATACCCTATTCCAGAAGATGCTTGGTACATGGATAGATCCAGCAGAGGGATCCCAAGTAGGTGGCGAGTTGTTGCATACCATCCCTTGACTGACACGCTATGGTCCAAAGAGGGGAATGGTCAAAGTAGCCAGTGGGCTGAGCTACGAGCTGTGTGAATGGTGATAGCTCAAGAGCCGAGTGACTGTGCACTGAATATCTGCATGGATAGTTGGGCAGTCTACCGAGGGCTCACACTCTGGATAGCACAGTGGGCCACTCAGGATTGGACGATCCACGTCCAACCTATCTGGGGCAAAGATATGTGAGTTGATATATGGAACGTGGTTAGGCACAGGACTGTACGAGCATACCACGTCTCTGGACATCAACCCTTGCAGTCACCAGGCAATGATGAAGCTGTCACACTGGTTCAAGTTCGATGGCTAGGAAGTACATCAGCAGAAGACATAGCCCACTGACTGCATCGGAAGCTACGACATGGAGGACAGAAAACCATGTGGGCAGCGGCTAAAGCATGGGGGCTGCCCATACAGTTACCAGATATTGTCCAGGCACGTCAGGACTGTGACACTTGCTCACGAATGAGACCAAGACCTCTGCTGGAAACTACGGCCCATCTCGCTAGAGGGTACAACCCATTACAGCAATGGCAGATCAATTATATAGGTCCCCTTCCTCGATCTGAGGGGGCCAGATATGCCCTAACTTGTGTTGATACTGCGAGTGGACTGATGCAAGTCTATCCTGTAGCAAAGGCAAACCAAGCCTATGCCATTAAAGCTCTAACTAGGTTGATGGCATCATATGGGACTCATGAGGTCATCGAGACTAACCAAGGTACACATTTCACAGGTGCAACAGTGCAGAAGTGGGCCGAAGACAACAATATCAAATGACGGTTTCACCTGCCCTATAATCCAACAGGAGGAAGCATAATAGAAAGATATAACGGGATCCTGAAGGCTGCTCTGAAGGCAGATTCAGTCCTTGCAGGGGTGGACCAAGAGGCTTTATGAAACCCTGCAAGACTTGAATGAGAGACCAAGGGATGGCAGACCCATTGCTTTAAGAATGTTGCAGACAACTTGGGCCTCCCTGCTTAGGATACAAATTACAGGCAAGGACACTTCGCTCAAGCCACAAGTTGGCACCATGAATAATCTTCTGCTCCCTTCCCCTGAGGACCTAGAGCCCGGGAGACACAAGGTAAAATGGCCTTGGAAGGTGCAAGCAGGACCAAAATGGTGTGGTCTCCTTGCACCTTGGGGGAGATTGTTAGAGGTTGGGGGATCAGTAAACCCTCTAGTAATCAGTGCATGTCCAACAGAGGTAGTAGTTGACACCCCTGTTTTCATTGCAAAGGGGACATTAATCATGTCCATATGGCAAATTAGAACCCCCCCCCCTTTGGTACCTGATATAATGATTCAGCCACAGATATTAGGCCAAAAAGTGTGGTATCAAAGGCCAAGACATACCCCAATACAGGCAGAGGTGTTGACTCAAGACCAAAATGCAGCCTGCATTTACCGTGGAGGGCAGACCTACCCCTCCTCGTACCTATTAAATATCTGTTTTACTCCCCTTGAGGTTATAAGTTCACAGGACGGCTGGCAGGAGCAACATCACTCCAACATGTCCATGAGGAAACATTGTGACACCCTGTGATGCACTGCTGAACTTTTGGGAACTGGTGAGCGTGAATCAGAAGTGCTACTGGTCCTTGAAGAAGATATGCCTCGAGAAAGAACATCAAGTACTGGCCCAACAGAACCGTGGAAGAGACTACCACTGATTACCTTTATTGTTCTGACATACTACACTGTGGCAGGTGTTGTGTGTGCATCGCGATGTACATTGTCTTGGGCCACCAGGTTGCGGTGGCTCACCCCCTACCTGCTCAGTCATTGGTTCATGGTATGAAGGGATGGACTGTAGTGGAATTCCAAGGTCACAGCCTGAACCAATGAGTGGGCTACATGAGCGTGCAGGTGCCTGGAGTGGGGTGGTGGTCTGGAGCCACCCCTTCTGTCTCCGCAATACTTCCTATAGACCTGAGTCTGCGCGGGTCCCCCTTTGTCCCCGCCCTTCTCTCTGGCGGCGCAACGGTACGAACGGCGGAGAGTCACATTCCTCAGCTTGTCCCTTTCTCCAAACTGTTACTGGGAGGGGTGAGTTAATTCCTTTTTTCATATATTTTCCTATTGTGCCTATTTCTCAAATAAAGGTTCTGTCATTGCCTTCTCTTCTTCTACAGAAGCCATCCAGAGGGACCTGAACAGGCTGGAGAAGTGGGCCCATGAGAACCTAATAAGGTTCAATAAGGCCAAGTCCAGGGTGCTGCACTTGGGTTGGGGCAATCCCAAGTATTTATACAAACTGGGGGATGACCTCCTTGAGAGCAGCCCTGCGGTGAAGGACTTGGGGGTCCTGGTAGACGAGAAGCTGGACATGAGCCAGCAGTGTGCGCTTGCAGCCCAGAAGGCCAACTGTGTTCTGGGCTGCATTAAAAAAGGGGGGGCCAGCAGGGAGAGGGAGGTGATTGTCCCCCTCTACTCGGCTCTTATGTGGCCCCATCTGGAGTACTGCGTCCAGGCCTGGGGCCCCCAGTACAGGAAGGACGTGGAGCTCTTGGAGTGGGTCCAGAGGAGGGCCACTAAGATGATCAGAGGGCTGGAGCACCTCTCCTATGAAGAAAGCTTGAGGGAACTAGGCTTGTTTAGCTTGGAGAAGGCTCCAGGGTGACCCCATTGTGGCCTTCCAGTACTTGAAGGGAACGTATAAACAGGAGGGGGAACGGCTGTTTATGAGGGTGGATAGTGATAGGACAAGGGGGAATGGTTTTAAACTGGGGCAGGGGAGGTTTAGGTTGGATATTAGGAAGAAGTTTTTCCACACAGAGGGTGGTGACACACTGGAACAGGTTGCCCAAGGAGGTTGTGGATGCCCCATCCCTGGAGGCATTCAAGGCCAGACTGGATGTGGCTCTGGACAGCCTGGTCTAGTGGTTGGCGACCCTGCACATAGCAGGGGGGTTGAAACTCAATGATCATTGTGGTCCTTTTCAACCCAGGCCATTCTATGATTCTATGAAAGAGAAAAGGAGGTGGAATAGCAGGGAAATAAATGTTGTTTTTACATAACAATAGGATGTTATGACTCTAAAGAGGTCCAAAGAGGTGCCATGGAGCTTTGATACATGATAAATTCCTGCTTGCAGAATAGAAGACCTGCATTTTTGAACAACATCAGGAGATGTACTGGTACAAACTTTCTGTGGTTTGAATGACAGCCAGAGGGGAAGGTGAACAATAAGAGGTTATCCCAGCATACCATAATTAGTAAAAACTAAACAATAATAGGAGAAGAGGGAGGGGTTAACCAAGCAGTAAACAGGGGCAAAACATCTGCTAAGGGAATTAGAAGCGTCGGGTAGGCTGTAAACCCTGGAGTGTTCAACCAATGAGGAAAAAGAAATGGCATTTGCACCAGAAAGTAGGAAATATAAACCGTTGCATCTCTCAAGTCTGGCACACCTTTTCTCAAGGTTACCTGCTATTGAGAAAGCATGAAACAGACTGTGGTTCAGAGCAAATTCCAGCTGAGCCTAGGCATGAGCATTTCTCACACTGTCACCAGGCCTGTGGGACAGCAAGCATCCCAGCCATCCCGTCCATCCACTGAACCCATCCCTACCACCACACGTGCTCATGGAACCACAGAGTTTGGAAAAGACCACTAAGGTCATCATACTCAGCCATTGACCTATCCCCACCATGCCCAACTATAGAATCATTCTGGTTGAAAAAAATCATAGAATCGCTAACGTTGGAAAAGACCCACAGGATCATCCAGTTCAACTATTTGTTTGCCCTTCACCAATGGTTCTCGCTAAACCACATCCCTCAACACAACATCCAAACGCTCTTTGAACACCTTCAGGGTCAGCGACTCCACCACCTCTCTAGGCAGCCCATTCCAGTGCCTGACCACCCTTTCAGAGAAGTAGTATTTCCTAACATCCAGCCTGAAACTTCCCTCGAGCAGCTTGAAGCCATTCCCTCTAGTCCTATCACTAGTCACCCGAGAGAAGAGGCCGACCCCCAGCTCACTACAACCTCCCTTCAGGTAGTTATAGAGAGCAATAAGGTCTCCCCTGAGCCTCCTCTTCTCTAGACTGAACAATACCAGCTCCCTCAGCCGTTCCTCATAAGGTCTGTGCTCCAGACCCCACACCAGCTTTGTTGCCCTCCTCTGGACACTCTCCAGGGCCTCAATGTCTTTCTTGTAGTGAGGGGCCCAAAACTGGACACAGTACTCGAGGTGTGGCCTCACCAGTGCTTCTTGGCCACCCGGGCACACTGCTGGCTCATGTTCAGTCTAGTGTCAATCAACACCCCCAGGTCCATTTCCTCTACACAGTCTTCCAGCCACTCTGCCCTAAGCCTGTAGTGTTGCCTGGGGTTGTTGTGGCCAAAGTGCAGGACCCGGCATTTGGTCTTGTTGAATCCCATCCCATTGGCTTCAGCCCAGCTATCCAGTCTGTCCAGATCCCTTTGTAGGGCCTTGCTACCCTCAGGCAGATTGACACTTCCAGCCAGCTTGGTGTCATCTGCAAACTTACTGAGGGTGCACTCAATGCCCTCATCCAGGTCATCAATAAAGATATTAAACAGGACAGGCCCCAGCACCGACCCTTGGGGAGCACCACTCGTGACCGGTCGCCAGCTGGATTTAACTCCATTCACCATCACTCTCTGGGCCTGGCCCTCCAGCCAGTTCCTTACCCAGCCAAGAGTGTATCTTGGCCTACAAGATGACTGTGCCCAGTCATGCAATCATTCAGGTTGGAGAAGACCTCTACCATCACCAAGTCCAACCTCTGACCCACCACCACTATGCCCACCAACGTGGGATGTGCCATCCCATGCTTTTTTCTGTTGCTCCCCCTGTTCTAGCACCTTGGAACAATCAGGTGGAAGAGAGAGGGTGCAGACCCACCATGCCCCATCACAGGTTCCTTCTCTCCCTCCTTGGAAGTCTCCAAAAGCAGTTGGGCACCCTGCTCTGGATGGCCATGCTGGGACAGTGGTGGGACCAGATGGACCCAGAGGTCCCTTCCTCCCATTCTGTGGTTCTGTGAAGGTGTTTGCAACAGCAGAAATCTCTTCTGCAAGGCACTAGGGGGTCTGAATTAGAAATATGGGGACCAATGATAGTTGTCTGCTCTAAAAATATATATATATATATATATGATGGGTTCCCCACCAGCACTAAGCATGCCTCACACCTGCACTTTAGGAGGACACAGCCTGCACCTGTGAGCCTGGGTCTGATTTCTCACAGTGTTGTAAAACACAGCACCATGGGGTAGTTGTTACCTTTGCCATAAGTCAATGTAAGGTGTGGATTTCACAACCTGCATTTTGCGTCTTTCCCCTGAGAGCAGTATTTTGCAGCATTTGTCCTCAGTGGGAAGCTATTGAGAAGGGCTGTGTTAATGAAGTTCAAACACTTAGTTTAGACGTTATTGATACATCAACATACATAGTTTGAAATGAAACACTTTGGTGAAAAACTTGGGCAATTTGGGACAGAATGGAATTCTGAAGTCTCAGTATTTCTCTTGAGAGAGACATGGCATATTTTCATGTTTAACTCAGTAACAGAGCTCTAATGGGTGTGAAACCATTAAGTTGCACCCTCAGGATGGGGCATTTTTCCATAGAAACACAATCACCAAAGTAGGAAGAGACATCCCAAGCCATCCTTACCATGCCCACTGACCATGTCCTCAAGTGGGATACTTCCACAGTTCTCGAACACCTCCAGGAATGGTGACACCATCTCCTTGGGCAGCCTGTGCCAGTGTCTGACCATTTTGAAAAAAAGTTGTTCCTAATATCCAACCTGAACCTCCCCTGGAACAACTTGAGGTCATCACCTCTTGTAAAGTTGATGCAGCACAGACCTTGTTCCTATTTTCCCCCCCACTCTACCAAAAGCATAACCCAACACAGAGCCATTGCGTGACTGCAGCAGGGCTTTTTGGTAACACTCCCGTCTGAGGACTGCTCCTCCCACTGCCCATTTGCTCTGAGCCCAGCAAGCTAGGTAGTCACATACACATGTTGCAAGAGGCATGACCACCCACATAGCAGGAGCTTATCACCTATCATCCTCCAGCTGTGGCCCAGCAGCCAATGACACAAAGCCCTCACCTCAAGTGACCCACAGTGAAGAGTAAGAAAGGGTTCACAGAAACTAAGGGTGAAGATAGTTTACAGAAGCAAATACGTAGAGGCTGCTAGAAGAATGGGGATTGCAACAAGCCGGCATTATGTCCTCCACCCCCACATTGTCCTAAAGATAGGAGTTTTGAGAACAGCTTGAGGACATATTGTAAGTGATAAGATGTCCACAACGCAAGTTAGAACTGGTTCAGGGGCTACCCTTCCCACAGGGTCAGAAGTTTACAGTGAGGAAGACTATGAGCTTTCGCTCATAGTAATCAAATTAGTAATTGAATCAAATTAGTAATATTAATTGAATGTGAAACCAAATACAGTACTCTAATCTTGCCGATGAGAAATTAGATAGCAAGTGCTATAATTTGGTACAAGACTTGAGGGCAAGTAATAGAGTTGTTGAATGCATGCACTCTGTGGTGGCAAATCCATACACTTTATTAACCAAGTTAGGGAATGAGTAGGTGGAGTTTACCTTCTGGATTTGAAGGATGCCTTTTCTGCCTGGTTGGGCTAAAGGAAGCCTAAGGTTATTTGCCTTTGAATAGGAAACCCAAATACGGGACAAAAGAGACTCAGTTACCTGGATAGTGTTACCCAGGGTTGTGAAAACAGCCCAATATTTTTGAGAACTGGTCAACTCGTGAGCCTGAGATTTGGGTTCCTCCATTCCACGGTGGAACTTTACTGCAGAACGTGGATGCCACGGAAACAAAAGAGGACTGTGTGCAATGGACTGTGAGTGTGCTGAATTTCTTGTTTTAAATGATTATCAAGTTCCTCAACAGAAGGCACAAAGAACTCAACAGCAAGTGATGTATCTGGGATAGGAGATTGCAGCTGGACTTTGAACCTTAAGGACTGCCAGGAAAGAAGCCATCTGCCAAACCCCTGAGCTGCGAAGTGCCAAGGAGCTCCATTCTCAGGAATGACAGGATGGTGCTGACTGTGGATACACAGCTACGGACTGCTGGTAAAGCCCCTTTATGAAGTAAGAGATAGCCAGAGTGCTTGAGGGCAGTGGCTGCACTAGTGCTCAATATTCAAGAAGCCAGTCAATTTACACTATGCCAAAGAATAAGTTTTAACATCTCATACAGTGTCTACTGGACTGGAGGTAAAAGGGGGGCATTGGCTCTCACCCCCAAAGGTCCCTGAAATACCAGGCCATCCTGGTCCAGCAGTATGATGCAGAAATAATTGTAACTAATATAGTCAACCCAGCATCTTCCCCTAGCGGAACTCCAGGAGAACCAGTATTTCATGACTGCTTTGAAACAACTGAAGCTACAGAATATTGCCAGTTGGACCTGAAAGACAAACCCTTAGAAGATGCAGAAGACACCTGGTTTACCAATGGAAGCAGTTTTGTGAGACAAGGAAACCGTAAGGCAGGATATGCAGTAACTGCTACTGACAAGGTAATCGAAGCACAACCATTACCTGTGGGGACTTTCCCTCAGAAGGCTGAAATAGCTGCCTTGACAAGAGCCTGTGAAATATATGAACAGATACTAATTATGTATTTGGGACGTTACACGCTCATAGTACCTTCTGGAAAGAGCAAGGATTGCTCACACACAAGGAAAAACAGCATGATGTAAATCTAACAAAGAGCTTGGATATTATACATTATAAAGGACATCAGAAAGGTAACACTGCACAGGAAACCGGAAACAAGATGGTGGATCAGGTGGCAGAACAGGTAGTTGAAGAGAGCTTCAATTCCAGATGGTAAAGTTAGAATTTCTGAACCTGAGTCAGAACCTGTAAAATATTCTAAAGAGGATAGGAATCTAATTAATGATTCAGAAAGGAAGACAGCAAGCTGACAGATGGGTACACGCCCAAAAGGAAACATTGTTGTGCCCTTTAGTATTTTATGGAAATTGGTTCCAAGGGAAGGTAAGAAAATGTATTAGGCAAATAGACGTTACAAAGTACATTCCTAGTACCAGGAACAGGGTACAAGTGGGCCTATTAGGAAAGGGAACCTTCTAGGGCAACAATGGCAAACTGATTTCTCGGAACTTCCAAGAAAAAGGAGGGGGGGGGGAGGTATTGCTGCATGTTGGTACTGATACCTTCTTATAGTGGCCGGAGGCATTCCCTTGTAGAACTAATAAGGCACGTTGGGTAACTAAAGTATTGTTGCAGGAGGTTATTCCAAGATGTTGAGGAACTACTTGGTCTGTCAAGGAAAGCGCATTGTTGAATGTTAAACTCATAAAGAAAGGATGAGTCGTTACTAATTTGCTTTATCTCAGTGTACCCAGGGTGGTGTCTGTGGCAAGTTGATATTGTGTGCTGTTACATTTTGCATTTTGGTTGCAATAGTACTATGCTTTGTGTTGTTGAGGGTGGTAATTTGTTTAAATGTATGATTGTCACTTTTCTCTCTTCTATTTGGATCAACCTTATATTTCCATATTTAACAGTGGCCGCTGTTAAGGAAAGCGATAACACTCTCATTCGTGGGCACAAATATCATAATGGAAGTAATATAATGAGCAGGTGTCATTTGGGTAAAGTGACCCACAGCTTCCTAGCAAACACATGTGAATTAGCTCAAAAGCCCTCTAAGTGACTCCAAGGCTGAGACAGGTTTTCCAGGGGAGACTTCTTGGAAAAAAAAAAAAAAAAAAAAAACACCAAAAAACAAAAAACACAGTTCTATCTATTTCTTTATTATATATACTTTTTTCTCCCAGCAGGTTGCATTGAGTAACAGGCAGAGCAACACATCATGTCACGACATGCTGTGGGGTTCCCCCATCCCATCCCCACCTGTCAGCCTAGGTCTGATTTCTCACAATGTTTTAAAGCACAGCACCCTGGGGTAGTTGTTACCTTTGCCATAAGACTATGCTCCAGTTATAGGACAATAAATACAAGGCTGCATCCAAGTTCCTCACCCCATGGTGTTGGTGTGTGTCTGTGACGTTCTGAAATATGGATGTTGGGCTGTATGTGGGCAGCAAGTGGGGGGATCTTAGAGTACGCACTGGAAGGGGTCACAGATTTGCATGTGGTGTGGTTTTGGTTTGACTTCCTTCAACCAGAGTCCATGGTGAAGAGCTGGATGTCACATGGTTTCAAGTAGAGCATCACAGCCACATTGCACACAAGGGACCAGACATAGGGGATGAAGAACTCCTCGGGCTGCTCCTCATCCACGTACTTGAACTTCAGCTCAGGCAATTTCTGCAAGAGAAAGGGAAGGCTGTTTGCAACCAGGCAGTCCTACAAACACAGAGGTAAGTGAAAAAAGAATGGAAGGAACTGAACCATTAGAGCTGAAGGAAAATATTTACCACGAGGCATAAAAAGATTATTTATAATTCCTTCATTGAACTGGTTGCTACACTGAACCTATTTTTGCATTGCACTGCTCAATCATTTACTCTACTTCTGAATATTGTCCATGTCAAGAACTTGTCAGAGTCTCAGATAAATCTGCATTTCAATGTTCACGGGGGTAAGATAAAACATGACCAGTTTTCTGAGTCCTGCACTTTGGCCACAGCAACCCCAGGCAACGCTACATGCTTGGGGCAGAGTGGCTGGAAGACTGTGTAGAGGAAACAGACCTGGAGGTATTGGTCGATGCTCAGCTGAACATGAACCAGCTGGATGCCCAGGTAGCCAAGAAGGCCAATGGCATTCTGGCCTGTATTAGAAATAGTGTTGCTAGCAGGAGCCGAGAAGTAATTGTATCCCTGTACTCAGCACTGGTGAGGCTGCATCTCGAGTACTGTGTTCAGTTTTGGACCCCTCACTACAAGAAAGACATTGAGGCCCTGGAGCGTGTTCAGAGAAAGGCAACAAAGCTGGTGAGGGGTCTGGAGCACAGGCCTTATGAGGAGCAGCTGAAGGAGCTGGGATTGTTTAGTCTGGAGAAGAGGAGGCTCAGGGGGGACCTTATTGCTCTCTATAACTACCTGAAGGGAGGATGTAGTGAGCTGGGGGTTGGCCTCTTCTCTCTTGTGACTAGTGATAGGACTAGAGGGAGTGGCCTCAAGTTGCACCAAGTGAGATTCAGGTTGGACGTGAGGAAATACTACTTCTCTGAAAGAGTGGTCAGGCACTGGAATGGGCTGACCAGGGAGGTGGTGGAGTCACCAACCCTGGAGGTCTTCAAGGAATGTTTAGACGTTGTGTTGAGGAACATGGTTTAGAGAGAACTATTGGTGATAGGCAGATGGTTGGACTGGATGATCTTGAAGGTCTTTTCCAACCTTGGTGATTCTATGATTCTATGCTTATTTATTAGACTGTGGCTAAGACTAAAAGGCTAAAACTCCATGGCATGACATGATCAGAACAAGCCCAGCAATGGCCAGGAAGCCTCTGCCCATGAATAATGGAGGGCTGCCCTATCAGCTTTCTGAGCAGCTTGTGCACTGCTGCCTTGTGCTAGGGGATGAGACTTCTGGCTGGAACAGCTCCTTTGAAGGGGCATTTCTTGGTCACTAGGCTTTTAAGCTTATTTATCCAATTTTATGTACTTGGGACACTCAAAAACATGCAAACTGCTCCACTCTGCCTGTATGGTTGCTGTTATTACAGCAGTTTGGTGCAAATCCCAAGCACAGAATGACACCGAAGCTGACACCTGCATTGTGCTGAACCTGGTTGGACCCAATGATCTCCAGAGGTTCTTTCCAACCCCCATGATTCTGTGATTCTATGATTCTGCTCTATGAGGAAGGTGGCTCCACAGGCAGATTCTTCATAGGATCACAACATACCCCAGGCTGGAAGGGACCCACCATCAAGTTCAAACCCTGGCTTCACTCAATCAAGGGTTGGGTGACAACGTGTTACCTGTCATCTTGCTGAGGGCATCAGTGTTACTTTGCAGCATGCTGTATGCCAACAGGAGTGCTTAGCTCTGGGCACTGAGTGTCTGTCACTGCACATGAGGCCTTCACAATATGTCAGGAGCTCATCCTTCTAACAGGGAAGGAGGGAGGAAGCACTCTGTTTCAAGTACTATTCCCTTTGTTAAAGGAACCAGGGCTGTTCAAGGACAAGGTTGTCAGCAACACTTCTGCATCCAACTCCTGGTGAGTTCCAAGCCCAGAATTGACATGCGGAATCAAACTCTGTAACCACAAAGTACTTATAAAATCAGGTATGTTTAACCAACGCTGCACAGACACTGAGTGCAAGGGGGATAGCTCCTAACTTGCACACTGTAGGACAAAAGCTTGGTACAGATATAGGCAGAACTAATACATAATCAATGATTTTCCTGGAATTCATATAGATATTCATTATATTTTCAAGAACCCCTTAGCATATGGTCCCTCCCCCCGCACATGCGTCATGAGCAGTGGGGATCTCCTCCTGGTGGTCATGGGGTGAAGGCTCGTTGTCTTCCTTCTGAAAGCTCATAGTCTTCCTCACTGAAAACTTCTGACCCTGAGGGAGGGGTAGCCCGCGAACCAGTTCTAACTTGCTCTGTGGACATCTTATCACCTCCTCGCCGGGTGTCCTCGAGTTGTTCTCAAACCCTCATCTTTATCTCTTATACCCCCCGCATTGTCCTAATCCCATCTTGTTACTATCCCATTCTTCTAGCAGCCTCTGCATATTTGCTTCTGTAAACTATCTCTAACTCTCTTTTACCCTTAGTTTTTGTGGACCCTTTCTTACTGAACCCTTTCTTACTCTTCAGTTCCCCCATTTTCTTTAATATAGCAGGACCTCTACTTGCTAGATTATTTCATTATTCTTTAACGTGTCCCAAAATAAGCCCCACTCTCCACCTTTGCAGTTGGATTCAGCACCATTCTGTTGTAATACAGTTTTGGATAGAGAGGATACTTCCTCCCGGACTGCCTGTAGGGCGTCTGCCGTTATATTCTCAGTTATTTCTAAAGTGACAGAGATACTTACTATAGCTCTTTCCAGCCATGCTACTCCTAAGATTGGGATAAGGGGCCTCACAAAGCTATGATATCCTGTATTATATCTCACCAATGGGTTATTTATGCTTAGAGACCTTCTTGTATTTTGATGCTGGCTCCACATAGTTCTCACTATCCCTGGTGGGAGTTCTTTTGGATGGATACTTGTAGGAGGTGCTCATTACCCTCCTATACAAGGTCCTTTCCAATTTATCTGTACTGACTTTCAAGTTCTCCCATCTCTGCATAACCACCAGAAACCTTTACCCAAATGGCACCTGCTCATTATATTACTTCCATTATGATATTTGTGCCCACAAATGAGAGTGTTATCACTTTCCTTAATAGCGGCCACTGTTAAATATGGAAATACAAGGTTGATCCAAATAGAAGGGAGAAAAGTGACAATCATACATTTAAATAAATAGAGGTACAACATTACCACCCACAACAACACAAAGCATAGTACTATTGCAACCAAAATACAAAATGTAACAGCACACAATATCAACTTGCCACAGAAACTGTGGATGGATGGCTGACGCAGGGAGGTCATGTTTATCTCCCCCTGGGTCACTGCGAGCAAAACAGCTGCTATGGATCACTGTCTCACACAGAAAAACGATGGTAGTAGGCGAAAGGAATGCGGAGCTGCGATAAAGACCTCTGTGCCAGGTGCCGTGAGACAAGCTGCAATCAACCGCAAGTTATGAGAACCTTGCCTTGTTGTACTTAGCATGTTATTTGTACCTCTATATAAACGGCTGTGTGCAGTTATTAAAGGGCTTGGCTACTAGTAACCAGATTGGTGTGTGGCCTCGTCCATGCCGCGCCTCAGCTGAATATTGCTCTCCAGGGGACTCGGACAAGTTGCTCAGCAACAAGACACCACCCCGTGTACACTGAGATAAAGCAAATTAGTAACCGACTCATCCTTTCTTTATGAGTTTAACATTCAACAATGCGCTTTCCTTGACAGACCAAGTAGTTCCTCAACATCTTGGAATAACCTCCTGTAACAATACTTTAGTTACCCTGTGTAACTTATTCGTTTTTCAAGGGAATGCCTCTGGCCACTGTAAAAGGTATCAGTTAGTACCAACATACAGCGATACCCCCCTTTTCTTGGGAGTTCCAAGAAATCAATTTGCCATTGTTGCCCTAGAAGGTTCCCTTTCCCAATAGGCCCACTTGTACCCTGTTTCTGGTACTAGGATCATACTTTGTAATGTCTGTTTGCCCAATACATTTTCTTATCTTCCCTTGGAACCAATTTCCATAAAATACTAAAGGGCACAACAATGTTTCCTTTTGGGCGTGTACCCATCTGTCAGCTTGCTGTCTTCCTTTCTGAATCATTAATTAGATTCCTATCCTCTTTAGAATATTTTACAGGTTCTGACTCAGGTTCAGAGATTTTAAGTTTATCGTCTGGAATTAAAGCCTTCTTCAACTACCTGTTCTGCCACCTGATCCACCATCCAGTTTCCTGTACAGTGTTACCATTCTGATGTTCTTTACAATGCATAATATCCAAGCTCTTTGTTAGATTTGCTTCATGCTGTTTTTTCTTGTGTGTGAACAATCTTTGCTCTTTTCAGATGGTATTATGAGCGTGTAACGTCCCAAATACATAATTAGTATCTGTTCATATATTTCACAGGCTCTTGTCAAGGCAGCTATTTCAGCCTTCTGAGGGAAAGTCCCCACAGGTAATGGTTGTGCTTCGATTACCTTGTCAGTAGCAGTTACTGCATATCCTGCCTTACGGTTTCCTTGTCTCACAAAACTGCTTCCATTGGTAAACCAGGTGTCTTCTGCATCTTCTAAGGGTTTGTCTTTCAGGTCCAACTGGCAATATTCTGTAGCTTCAGTTGTTTCAAAGCAGTCATGAAATACTGGTTCTCCTGGAGTTCCGCTAGGGGAAGATGCTGGGTTGACTATATTAGTTACAATTATTTCTGCATCAACCTGCTGTACCGGGATGGCCTGGTATTTCAGGAACCTCTGGGGGTGAGAGCTTTTACCTCCAGTCCAGTAGACACTGTATGAGATGTTAAAACTGTTATTCTTTGGCCTAGCGTAAATTTACTGGGTTCTTGAATACTGAGCACTAGTGCAGAGACTGCCCTCAACCACTCTGGCCATCTCTTACTCACTTCATAAAGGGGCTTTACCAACAGTCCGTAGCTGTGTATCCACAGTTGGCACCCTCCTGTCGTTCCTGAGAAGGTATGGAGTTCCTTAGCACTTTGTGGCTCAGGGGTTTGGCAGATGGCTTCTTTCCTGACAGTCCAGTTCAAAGTCCAGCTGTAATCTGGATGCCATGATTTGTGTACTTGGGGACATAGTTAGTGGGCATGGTGGGGTGGGTTGGAGTTGGACTTGGGGATCTTAGAGGTCTTTTCCAACTTTAATGATCCTATGATTCTTTGGACAGGTTAAGCCTCACTCCAACCAAACTCTCATGTGTATGTAAATATGTATATTTAACTGATATTCTGCTCTGCTTATCCTCAGTGTAACCTTCCCCACTTCCCTCCTAATGCCTAAACCTGGCTTGTGGTCAATACAGACAGGAATGCGCTCAGCTCAGCATTGTCTCAGCAAAACGAATGGTGAAACCTCATGGTGAAACTACTGCAACATTTCCCAGCAGAGCACAGCCTTCACACTGCTGTCACTCCTCACACCCCAACAGTGGCTGCATGCCAGCACTACCATGTGCAGCAGTCCTTCTGGGAGGGAGGGGAAAAAAGTGATTATGCTAATGTGACCTGAGTTAAACATAGAGAATTTTTTGAATCTTCAGGGCCACAAATGACAGATACTGTTTTTGCAGATATTCAGGATATCTGAGACCATTCTGGATCCTTATGCAGCTTAACTCATGTCTTCAGCTTTACAACACAAAGCTCAATTGATATATTAAAAATTCCAATAGCTGCATCTAAGACACTCAGCTCCTACTATACTGTGAGCTCTCTGCATAAACCAAACTAGAGAGCATTCCTATTTTCAAGCAAGAACAGTCACCAACTGATTATATTATTAAGTCTCCCTGCAATCTGATGAATGTTGCCATCTACTGTGATCGTACAATAGTGATTTAATGATCAATTTCATATTAAAGGCTGTACCTTTGCAATCAGCCTGGGCTCTCCTACACTCACCATATGCCTTGAGCAGTTTTATCTTGGGAACACAGACAAAGACAGTGGGAACATAGGATAATTATTATATAATAATAATGGCTTAGGTCCCTTCCAACCCAAGCCATTCTATGATTCTACGATTCTACAATTCTATGATAATTGGAATGTAGATAAGGACAATGGGAATGCAGACAAGGATAATGAGATTTTTAAGGAAAGAGATGATATTTTCTCCCATTGACTATACACATTGCCATTACATACATGCATTTTCAAATCTATCTTCTTTAGACTGGAGATAAGGAAGAAGTTTTTTACAATAAGGGTGGTGAGGCACCGGCACAGGTTGCCCAGAGAGGTGGTGGTGCTCTGTCCCTGGAGACATTTAAGGTCAGGTTGTACTGGGTTCTGAGCACCTGATGGAGCTGTGGGTGTCTCTGTGCATTGCAGGGGAGTGGGACAAGATAGCCTTTAAGAGTCCCCTCCAACTCAAACCATTCTGTGATTCTATGATTCAATGAAATACATCTTTATAAAAAGAATGGCAGGAATGGTCACTTTTTTCACAGTCACCGGAACAGAGGTGTCACGGAGTTATCTACATCAATCTATGCCTGTGACAGGGGGGCAGTAGGTCTGTGAGCCCCCAAAAATGGGAAGAGAAAAAGGGAAAGGGGTAGGGAGATGGGAGCTGGGCTCAAAAACAGAACAGCGGCAACAATCTAAGAACGAAAACTTATTTTACTAACTATGATATCGGAATGCAGGATAACACAATATAATACAATCTAATTGAAATTGAGACTAATAAATCAAATAAAATAAGAGGAAGTTTCCAAAACTGAAAGGCCTACTTTGAACTGAAGGTGCACGGCTTGGAAGCACACCCACACCCTCTGCCAGGCAGCGAGAGAGAGAGAGCTCCTGTCCGAGAGCGAGATCCCGTGACTTCCATGACATATCTTCCTCTCTGACTGTGAGGGCCCCTGGGATATGTAGTTCTTCTTCTCTTTTGAGAAGCAGCTATCCAGAAAGTTGTCAGTCCACGGAACTGGACTATTAACTCTTTAATTACCTGTGCTTTACATGATGTTATGATGTGGAACACCAATAGCAAAATTACAAAACCATGACAAGTGGGACCAGGAGAGCTGAGAACTTGAATAATTTGACTTTCTGTTTGGAAATTAAACCCAACTTCATCAGATGAATGCAATGACCCCTGGCTGTGTGATGGTCATTTTTCACATTCATTAAGAATGAGAAATCCGAGAGGTCCTGCATGGAGAGAACTTCTGCATCAGCATCTGGCTTGCAAGATCTACCAGTTCGGCACTCATTCATTTTTTAAGATTAAAGAAACAATTAGATTTAAAGTACCTTTTCACTTAGAACTCCTAGGGTGCTTGCCAACAACTGAATTTTTTAATACTTGATGCCATCACCTTTATGTCACCTCAAAATATTTCTGACTTTACAGACAGATCTTAAAACAGCTTCTAACAGCAAGGACTAAACACCACATAACAATTTTGGCCAACACCAGAAAGCTTTGATATTTGTCACAGTTCAAAGAATGTTTAAATACAGCTCTGTGCCAAAGGGTAGATGTTGCACTTGGGGACTTGGTCAGTGGGCATGGTGGGGATGAGTTGGGCTTGAGGATCTTGGAGGTCTTTTCTAACTTAATGATTCCATGGAAGGACATCTACTTCTTACTTGTTGACACCCAAAGGAACCTGATTTGTCGTACATTGGGCATCTGAAACAACAGCCCTAATAATAAGGGATTGGTCTGGGCTTGTGACAATCACAGCCCCATCACTCAGCTGGACACCAGCCATGGTGCTGAAGGATGTTCATGTTCTTTGCCATTCTCATAATTTGCTGTTTGTTTCTGACATACTAAGTGCCCTGATAAAAACAGGTCCAGCAGAGCATTGTCTGCATTTCTATCCAGAGCAGAGCCAACCCCAGGCAGTTTGAACCCAACTAACCTGAGACATTGTTCTAAATGTCAGAGCTGGAGGTAACATCCCAATTGGATCTGCATCATTTACACACAGACAGTACTTGTCCGCTCTTGTCAATCTGCTCACCACAGTGCTCTATCACATTTGTTGCTGCCAGACAAAGCAGAAGTCAGATTTCATGGTTAAGACAAGCAAGACAGTCTGAATGCACTGCAGACACTGAGTTGTCAATCATGTGATTCGATGAAAAACCACAGGAAGTCCAATGAGCAGATGCAGGGCTGAACTGCAGCGACTGCCAACACAAAGACTCAACTTTCTCTCTTTTTTTTTTTTTTTTTTTTTGCAGTTAATGAGGAAGATGGCATGGCATGGCTCCAGGCAGTACAGTGCCATTCACCTAAACCCAGGCACTGAAACAAAATCCCCTTCACAAATGAACCACCCCAGGGCCATGCCAGGGGGTCAGGGGGTGACCTCTGGTCGGATTCCATCAGCAGATGGAGCTGTTTAGAAAGGGGATCTGTCTCTGCTTCTTTCATGATGTGGATATTGCGCTGGAGAAGCAGAGCTAAGCAATGGGGTGGAAAGGACAGAAAAACAAGAGTTGTATGAACACAGAACTGGAGGACTCTCTTTTTCTCTAATGCTTGGTTAGAATACTTCTTTGTGAGGCAGTGTTTGCAAAAGCATGCAAATGGTTTAGGAGAAAAGCACCATTTCTAAAGGAGTCTTGGAGAATGATCTTTGAGGTTCCTTCCAACCCAAGCCAATTAAAAAATCACATGAACTGAAGCAGAAAATGTGTCAACGGTTTACAGGCTGGTTTGGCCCAGTTCTGTGACAAGCGGGGTGGAGGGATTTTGCAAAATCCGCACCTCCGGAAAAGGGGAACAGGGGACCCCAAAATAATTAAAAACAGTGGCAACGATCTGAGGAGAAACAAACTAATTTACTAAATACGGTATCGGAATGCAAGATAATACACTATAATACAATATAATTACAACTGAAGCAAATAAATCACATATAATGAGAGAGTACCTGAAAGCTGCAGGCCTTACAGTAGTGCTGAGGTGATGAGTGCGGTCGGGACAAGCAACCGGGAGGAGAGCCAAAGGAAGAAGGGGCATCAGGTGACTTTGCCAGAGGTTATATTTCCTCTCTGACCGCAAAACCCCCTGGGGTATGTAGTTCTTCTTCTCTTACGGACAGGTGCCCAAAACTGGAGCATTAACACTTGAACTCCCAATGCACTACATGATGTTATGATGTTGAATACCAGTAACCAAAAATCATAAAACCATGACATTCCACCCCTTATTCTACATCACTACATCAAGCTTAATATATACAAACAAACCATAATAAAAAAGCATTAAACACACACACAAACCTATATATATATACACATGGAATTACTGACTGCACTCCTCCAGCATCAAATTCCCTTGTGGTACACACTGAACATCCCCATTTTTCTGCATCACCCACCAAGTGGACCCAGGTCCCTGGGCAAAAACAGTTCCAGAAAGAGGTTTGCCCTTCCCAGAAGCTGAAAGGACCCAAACCCTTTTCCCAACATGCTCTTTACATGTACTACAGGGACCTTATCTCCCTCTACAGTATGTAGGGAGTTGGATTGGGTAGGAACATCACGATTGATAGATCCTCCAGTATTGACCAACCAGGTGGCTTCTGCCAAAGGCTTCTCCCAGTGCTTAAATGTTCCACCACCCATTGCTTTCAACATGATTTTTAACAACCCACTGTATCATTGAATTTTACCACAAGCTGGTTCCTGATAAGGGGGTATGATAAATCCATTCAATGCCATGTTCTTTGGCCCAAGTATTTACAAGAGAATTTTTGAAATGAGTCCCATTACCTGACTCAATTATTTCTGGAGTGACATGTTGCCATAGAACTTGTTTCTCGAGACCTAATATGGTGTTTCAGGTGGTAGCATGGGGTATTGCATATGTTTCAAGCCACCCAGTGGTTGCCTCCACCATGGTAAGCATATAACGATTAAGATTGCAAGATCGTGGCAAGGTGATATAATCAACCTGCCATGCCTCCCCTTATTTATACTTTTGCCATTGCCCTTCCTCCCAGAGAGGTTTCATCCTCTTGGTTTGTTTAATGGTAGCGCATGTGTCACAGTCATGAGAAATTTGTGCAATAGCGTTCATAGTTAAGTCCACCCCTCGGTCTCTAGCCCACTTATATGTTGCATCTCTTCCTTGATGGCCTGAGGTCTCATGGGCCCACCGAGCTAGAAATAATTCACCCTTGTTCTTCCAGTCCAAGTCTATTTGAGCCACCTCAATTTTGGCAGCTTGATCTACCTGATGGTTATTTTGCTGTTCTTCAGTAGCCCGACTCGGGCACATGAGCATCTACATGACGCACCTTTACCACCATATTCTTTATCCGGGCAGCAATGTCTTTCCACAGTTCAGCAGCCCAAATTGGTTTACCCCTTAGTTGCCAGTTGTTTTGCTCCCACTGCTGTAGCCACCCCCATAAGGCATTTGCCACCATCCATGAATCAGTATAAAGATAAAGCATTGGCCACCTCTCCCGTTCAGCAACATCTAAGGCCAGCTGGACAGCCTTTACCTCTGCAAATTGGCTTGATTCTCCTTTTCCTTCGGTGGCCTCTGCCACTCATCGTGTAGGGCTCCACACAGCAGCTTTCCATCTGTGATGCTTCTCCACAATACGACACGATCCATCTGTGAACAGGGCATATTTCTTTTCATTTTCTGGTAATTCACTGTATGATAAGGCTTTTTAGCACGCAATACCTCTTCTCCTGGTGATGTTCCAAACTTTTTACCTTCAGGCCAGTCCATGATCACCTCTAGGATTCCTGGATGACTGAGGTTCCCCATCCGAGCTTGTTGTGTAATCAGCACAATCCACTTGCTCCAAGTGGCATCAGTAGCATGATAGGTGGATCTACAGGACGCATCTACAGGACGCGCCTTTACAACATTATTCTATATTTGGGCAGCAATGTCTTTCCACAGTTCAGCAGCCCAAATTGGTTTACCTCTTCTTTGCCAGTTGTTTGGTTCCTACTGCTGTAACCACTCCCATAAGGCATTTTCCATCATCCATGAGTCAGTATAAAGACAAAGCATTGGCCACCTCTCCTGTTCAGCAACATCAAAAGGTTATTACTGTGGAGTCCAGCTTCAGGGCAGGTAAGACTGTGCTTGGCTCGAGATCTATAGTGAAAAAGGGCCAACAAAAAGCTCTTTTCAGGGCTTTTTTGAAACCAGCAAAAATGCTATGCCTGTGCCGGAGGGCTGGCAGCTTTTGGATGGGCTGCTGAGCTAGTGGGGATTGAGCTGGCACTGCCCACTCTTGACCCTGACCTTGACCCCTGGCTGCCTGGTTATAAGCAGCCTCAGGAAGAGTGGAGGCTAGCTTTTGCCCATGGAGCACCCCAGGCAAACACAACGCACACTAAGCGTGCTGTTGCCTGCTGGGCACCAGGATGGTTAACCATGGTCACCACCAGGCAGAGAGCTTGCCCCAAGAAAGCTTTGTCAACCCAAACAGAAGCCCTGCCTAGAAATGTTGCTGTCCAGGTTTCCATTTGCAGGGCTTGTTCCAGCCTGCTGCTGCCGGGGGAAAGCAGTAAGAATTCCACTTGTGTGAGGTATAAGCAGGTGGATGATCTGCTTAGCATGGTGGCAGAGTTGAAAAAGGAGGTTGTAAGGCTTAGGGCCATCAGGGACTGTGAGTGGGAGATCGACTGGTAGAGTAGTTCCCTGGCATGCCAGAGGAAAAGGCACCAGGGAGATACCCTACAATTGGTGGTGAACCCCCTGGCCTGTCCTTGTCAGGTGGAGGGGGGAACCTGATGGATGGGGAGGGTTGGGAGAGGGTCCCTGCTCAATACTGTGGGCAACCCCCCCCACCACCTACATTGCGTCCCCTGGTCACCCTAAGCAATAAGTTTCCGGGATTGGTAGTTGAAAGGGAGTTAAGTGGGGAGGCATGGGAAGGTTCCCCTAAGAGGTCACCAAGGGTGAGGCAGTCTACTCCATGTGTTTAGACTGACTCTTCCAGGAAAGAAAGAAGGGTGGTTGTGGTAGGCGACTCCCTTCTCAGGGGAACGGAGGCCCCCATTTGCAGACCGGACCAAAGTCATAGGGAAGTGTGCTGCCTTCCTGGGACCCAGGTCAGGGACATAAATAGAAAACTCCCAAAGCTGGTTCGCTCCACTGATTACTTTCCATTACTCATAGTTCAGATGGGCAGTGATGAAATGGCTCAGAGAAGCCAGCAAACTATGAAAAGAGATTTCAGGGGTTTAGGGCAAATAGTTCAAGGAGTGGGAACATAAGTGGTGTTTTGCTCTATACCTTCTGGGGTGGTGAAGGACGCAGAGCAGGCTAGGAAAACACAGGTAATGAATAATTGGCTCAGAGTCGGGTGTCGAGGCAAGAACTTTGGGTTTTTTGACCATGGGGCAGTTTACTCGACCCCTGTCCTGTTGTCCATGGATGGAACTCACCTGTCTCAAAGGGGGAAATGAATCCCAGTGCAGGAGCTAGCAGGGCTTATCGAAAGAGCTTTAAACTAGTTATGACAGGGAAGGGGACAAAATAGGGCTCACCAGAGATGTTACGTGCTTGAGCTAGGAGTGAGGCAGATGACTCAGCTGAAGTGCATCTACACCAATGCACGCAGCATGGGCAACAAGCAGGAGGAGCTGGAAGCGATTGTGCGGCAGGCTAACTATGACCTAGTTGATATTATCGAAACATGGTGGGACCACTCCCATGACTGGAGTGCTGTGATGGATAGCGACAAGCTCTTCAGAAGGGATAGACAAGGAAGGAAGGGTGGTGGTGTGGCTCTTTATTTAGAGCCCAACTATTAACTCCCATCTATAAGAAGGGCTGCAGGGAGGATCCGGGGAACTACAGGCCTATTAGCCTGACCTAGGTGCCAGGGAAGGTTATGGAGCAGATTGTCTTGAGGGAGACCACGCGGCATGTGCGGGACAACCAGGGGATCAGGCCTAGCCAACATGGGTTCATGAAGGACAGGTCCTGCTTGACCAACCTGATCTCCTATGATCTAGCAACCCATCTGGTGGATGAGGGAAAGGTTGTTGGCATAGTCTACCTAGACTTCAGCAGAGCCTTTGACCCTGTCTCCCACAGTATTCTCATGCAGAATCTGGCAGCCCATGGCTTGGACAGGTATACTCTTGGCTGGGTAAAGAACTGGCTGGAGAGCCAGGCCCAGAGAGTGGTGGTGAATGGAGTTAAATCCAGCTGGCGACTGGTCACGAGTGGTGTTCCCCAGGGGTTGGTGCTGGGGCCTGTCCTCTTCAGTATCTTTATTGATGATCTGGATGAGGGCATTGAGTGCACCCTCAGTAAGTTTGCAGATGACACCAAGCAGGCTGGAAGTGTCAATCTGCCTGAGGGAAGCGAGGCCCTACAGAGGGATCTGGACAGGCTGGATATCTGGGCTGAAGCCCGTGGGATGGGATTCAACAAGACCAAATGCCGGGTCCTGCACTTTGGCCACAACAACCCCAGGCAACGCTACAGGCTTGGGGCAGAGTGGCTGGAAGACTGTGTAGAGGAAATGGACCTGGGGGTGTTGATTGATGCTCAACTGAACATGAGCCAGCAGTGTGACCAGGTGGCCAAGAAGGCCAATGGCATCCTGGCTGGCATCAGAAACAGTGTTGCCAGTAGGAACAGGGAAGTAATTGTCCCCCTGTATTCAGCACTGGTGAGGCCACACCTCGAGTACTGTGTCCAGTTTTGGGCCCCTCACTGCAAGGAAGACATCAAGGCCCTGGAGCGTGTCCAGAGGAGGGCAACAAAGCTGGTGAGGGGTCTGGAGCACAGACCTTATGAGGAGCAGCTGAAGGAGCTGGGATTGTTCAGTCTGGAGAAGAGGAGGCTCAGGGGAGACCTTATTGCTCTCTATAACTACTGAAGGGAGCTGGGGGTCGGCCTCTTCTCTCGTGTAACTAGTGATAGGACTAGAGGGAATGGCTTCAAGCTGCACCGGGGAAGGTACAGGCTGGACGTTCGGAAATACTACTTCTCTAAAAGAGTGGTCAGTCACTGGAATGCGCTGCCCAGGGAGGTGGCGGAGTCACCGACCCTGGAGTTGTTCAAGGAACGTTTGGTGACATGGTTTAATGAGAACTATTGGTGATGGGTGGATGGTTGGACTGGGTGATCCTGTGGGTCTTTTCCAACCTTGGTGATTCTATGATTCTATGATTCTAAGGCGAGCCAGAGGGGAAGAAGATCTGTGTGGATGAACTGGCAACTTTTGTTGAAACTCCAGGAGAAAGAGTGTCTGCGTCCTCTGGAACAAGGGACAGGATACTTGGGGAGACTACAAAGAAGTTGCTAAGATATGCAGGGAGGAAGTTACGCAAAAGCCCAGCTTGAACTCAATTTGGCCACTGCAGTAAAAGAGAACATGAAATTCTTTTACAAATATATTAACAGTAAGAGAGGATCCAAGGAAAATTTCCATCCTTTACTTGATGCAGCAGGGAATGTGACCACTGTGGATAAGGAAAAGACTGAGCTTCTCAGTGCCTTCTTTACATCTGCCTTTAATAGTCAGATCACTTATGTCCAGGGCACTTTTTGTCCTGACCTGGAAGTCTGGGATGGTACACAGAATATACTCCCAGTGATGCAGGTAAAGATAGTTAGACATCTGCTCCTCCATCTGGACTGTCACAAGTCCATGGGACCAGATGGGCTTCACCCTAGGATGCTGAGGGAGCTGGCAGAAGTAATTGTTGAGCCGCTTTCCACCATCTATCAGTGTTCCTGGTTATCTGGAGAGGTCCTAGAGGATTGGAGGCTTGCCGATGTGACTCCCATCTACAAGAAGGGCCATAAGGAGGATCTGGGAAACAACAGGCCTATTAGTCTGACCTTGGTACCAGGAAAAGTTATGGAGCAAATAATCTTGGGTGAGATCACATGGCACGTGCGTGACATCTGGGGGATCAGGGCCAGCCATCACAGGTTCATGAAAGGCAGGCCGTGCTTGTCCAATCTAATCTCCTTCTATGACCATGTGACCAGGCTAGTAGACAAGTGAAAGGCTGTTAATGTAGTCTACCTAGACTTCAGCAAAGCCTTTGACACAGCCTCTCACAGTATTCTCCTGGGGAAACTGGCTGCCCGTAGCCTGGACAGGTATACTCTTGGCTGGGTAAAGAACTGGCTAGAGGGCCATGCCCAGTGGGTAGTAGTTAATGGAGTTAAGTCAAGCTGGCGATCTGTTACAAGTGGTGTCCCCCAGGGGTCAGTACTGGGGCCCATGTTATTAAATATCTTTATTGATGACCTAGATGAGGGAATTGAGTGTATCCTGAGTAAGTTTGCAGATGACACCAAGTTAGGAGGTAGTGTCGATCTGCCTGAGGGTAGGGAGGCCTTTCAGAGGGTTCTGGATAGGCTGGACTGCTGGGCTGAGGCGAATGGGATGAGGTTCAACAAGGCCAAGTGCTGGGTCCTGCACTTTGGCTACAATAACCCCATGCAACGCTATAGGCTTGGGGCAAAGTGGCTAGATGATTGGAAAGAGAAAGGGAACAGGGGGGTGTTGGACAATACTTGGCTGAACATGAGCTGACAGTGTGCCCAGGTGGCCAAGAGGGCCAATGCCATTTTGGCCTGTATTAGATATAGCGTAGCCAGCAGGAGCAGGGAGGTAATCATCCCTGTGTACTCAGCTCTGCTGAGGCCACACTGTGAGTTGTGTGTTCAGTTTTGGACCCCTCACTACAAGAAAGACATTGAAGCCCTGGAGTGTGTCCAGAGAAGGGCAACGAAGCTGGTAAGGGGTCTAGAGCACAGGCCTTATGAGGAGCTGCTGAGGGAGCTGGGATTCTTCATTCTGGAGAAGAGGAGGCTCAGAGGTGGCCTTATTGCTCTCTACAACTACCTGATGGGAGGTTGTAGTGAGATGGGGGTCAGCCTCTTCTCCCAGACAACAAACAGGACCCGAGGAAATGGCCAGAAGTTGCGCCAGGGGAGATTAAGATTAAATATAAGGGAAAATATTTTTCTCTCAAAGAGTTGTCATGCACTGGAATGGCCTGCTCAGGGAGGTGGTGGAGTCACCGTCCCTTGTGGTGTTCAAGAGGTGTCTGGATGAGGTGCTATGAGATATGTTCTTGTAGGTCGTTTCCAATCTTGTGATTCTACGATTCTATGATCTAAGGCCAGCTGTAAAGCCTTTACCTCTGCAGACGGGCTTGAGTCTCCTTTCCCTTCAGTGGTCTCTGAAAATTGTCGCATGGGGCTCCACACAGCAGCTTTCCACCTGCGATGCTTCCCCACATTACAACATGATACATCTGTGAACAGGGCATACTTCTTTTCATTTTCTGGTAGTTCATTGTATGGTGGGGCCTCTTTAGCACGTGATACCTTTCTTGGTGATGTTCCAAACTTTTTACCTTCAGGTCAGTCCATGATCACCTCTAAGATTCCTGGATGACTGAGGTTCCCCATCCGAGCTCATTTTGAAATCAGTGCAATCCACTTACTCCAAGTGGCATCAGTGGCACGATGGGAGGTCCAGTTCAGCACTGGCAATCGAGGTGCTAGAAGGAGCTGCGTTTCAGTACCAGTTACTTCGGAAGCAGCTCAAACCCCCTCATACACAGCTGAGATCTCCTGTTCAGATGGAGTGTAGTATTGTTCGGAGCCCCTGTAAGCTTGACTCCAGAATCCAAGGGGTTGGCCTTGGGTCTCTCCTGAGACCCATTGCCACAGACTCCAAGTGGGGCCTCTCTCTCCAGCAGCAGTGTAGAGGATGTTCTTTACATCCTGTCCTGTTTGTACTGGCCTTAGGTCCATGGCTCGGGCTATCTCCTGTTTAATTTGCTCAAAAGCCTACTGCTGCTCAGGGCGCTACGTAAAATTATTCTTCTTTCGCGTCACCTGATACAGGGGGCTTACAATGAGGCTATAGTTTGGAATGTGCATTCTCCAAAAGCCCACTATGCCGAGAAAAGATTGTGTCTCTTGTTTACTAGTGGGTGGAGACATAGCAGTGATTTTGTTGACCGCATCCGCTAGGATGTGATGACACCCATTTTGCCACTTTATACCCTGAATTTCCTGTGCAGATCCTTTCACTTTGCTTCGCTTAATAGCAAAACCATCTCGCAGAAAGATCTGGATTACTCACACTCTTTTCTTGAAAATTCCCCTGCTGTATTGCCCCACACAATAATGTCATCAATATACTGCAGGTGCTCAGGAGCACCGCTCTGTTCCAGTGCAGTTTGGATCAACCCATGGCAAGTAGTTGGACTATTTTTCCACCTGTGGCAGGAGAGTCACGGACTCTGTTGCTGGTGCAGAACAAAACCCTTTATTGTAGGCGATTACAACCTTTTATACCCGTGCAACAACCCCTTGGTCACACATATGAACAAGGTGCCTCGTCCGTGTTTACATCTGGCGCAAGTAGCTGCTGAGCTTGTTTACTCATTAGCAAGATCTTTCGTTCATAATGTCTTTCTTTGTCTCACATATCCCCCTTCTTCATTAGTTTGAACAAGCATTTGGTTTATTGCCTTATTAATATAAAGAATACATACCAACAAACATGCAAAAACTGAAAAACACATTAATTCACCTTTTAGACCCACAGTCCCAAACCTTGATACCACCTATCAAACTAACCCCATGAGTTTTTGAACGTAGCTTTTGCCCCAAAAATAAAAAAAATTCTGAGGTAGTTGTCTCATTGCTTGATGCTGTGTGATTGTCTGCATTATCCACAGTCCAGTTACTTCTGTAGGCTTTGGTTGAGAGGATACTCAGAAGGTTGTTACGGATCTGAAGAAGCTGCAGTAGATGCTGATGGTACAGTCAAGTAGGGCTTTATGACTCTGGCTGGAACCCATTGTTGTCCAGCACCTGTGGAAACACAAGCATAACCTCTTTCCCAAGTTATTAACAGAAATGGACCCTCCCATTGACCAGAACCCAAGTTTTTAATCATCACAAGTGCTCTCCCTGGAATGCTCACTCGTTCATCACTCGTTGAAGCAAAATGTCGAGCTAATGGTGGTCCACTCTCATCCTGCCACCGGTTAAAAAAATTTAACACATATGTTGCTTTGGCCAGTTTCTCGGTTGGGGATACACCACCCATTCCCCTTTTTTTGTTGTTGTTTTAGCAGCAGGGCCTTCAGCATGCTGTGGGCACGTTCGATGATAGCTTGCCCTGTGGGTGAGTGTGGAATACCTGTAAGATGCAAAAACCATAGATGTTATAGTTGCAAATGCAAGCAAGAGATGCTTACAAACATCCTGTGCCTTTTCTCCAATATGAGGGGAGGCTGTGATCGCACCAGAGAAGGTGTCCACCATAATATGAACATATTTCAGGTGGCCAAACTCAGGAACATGAGTGACGTCCATCTGCCACAGTTCTAGTGCCTTCAACCCCCTTGGGTTGACTCCATAAGACAACGATGGTGTGATCTGCTGACAGTCAGGGCACGCAGTGGTTATTTGGCATGCCTGATTCAGTGCAAGTCCAAATGATTTCTATAGTGCTTTTGCCTTTTGGTGGAAAAAGGTATGTGATAACCACACCTGTTCAAACATACTAGGTACAACCACAATACCTGCCAGTTTATCTGCGAGTCTATTACCTTCCATTAACTGTCCAGGCAAGGTGGTATGGGATTGAACATGTGTGATGAAGTAACACTCCTTTCGCATATTAATCAAAAAACAGAAGGGAATACAATAACACAAATAACCACTCATTAGACACCTCTTTTAAATATGCTGCTTCTATCCTGGTGACTATTTCAGCGACATATACCGAGTCTGTAACAATATTAATAGGGTCAGGCCATTTTTTAAATACCCTCACCACCGCAGCTAACTTCACTATCTGTGGAGATCCCTCTACAATATGAATATCAGACATCCACCGTCCTTGAGAGTCCTGACAAACAATAATCGAACGTCCCATCCTCCGTGATCCACCCGTAAAGACAGTTAATGCATCTAACGGAATAGGAGAGCATTTAGGAAGATCCTGTAACCAAAAGTTGGATTGTAATAATCTGTGCCCTGGCAGATGCCCTGATAGTGCTCTAGGGAAGCCTTCCATGGCCACCTGGAAAAGCAGCAAACTTTGAAACAACCACTGTAACATATTTACAGATACTGGCAAAATAAGCACCGAAGGCTCCCACCCGCTCAGCGACAATAGTCTTTGCCATCCACTGGTGATGAAGGTGGTAATCATTTCAACCCTCATAGTGATAGTTTTTGAAACTGGAATTAACAACTGAAAGGGGAGAGCTGGAACTTGTCATTCTGACATTGCTGTGGCAACCTCTTTAAAGGCAATTTGCGCTTCCAGCATCAAAGTTCACCTTGAATTTAATGTCATGTCCCCTTTTAATAATTGAAATAATGGATGCAACGTTTCATTGGTTATGTCCAGTACAGGTCTGACACAATTTATGGCTCCTAATAGTTTTTGCATATCATTCAGGGTGCAAACCTCCATGCTTATCTTTAAGCATTGTGGGGCTATGTTCTGATTTGTAATTCACCAACCCAAATACCTCCAGGGTGAGCTCTCCCGAACTTTCTCAGGAGCTGCTTCTAATCCCTGACTTCTGACGCATTCAAGAACTACGGTCATTGCATGTTGCATTTCTTCCCTTGACTGGGTTGCTACAAGAATGTAATCCATATAGTGATAAATAGTCACAGGGGATAGAGCCCTTGCTACAAATTCAGTCCCCACTGAGAGAGGCAGTCCCATCCTCAAAGAGTCACAAACACAGGCTCTTCTGCCTTTGGGGCCCACTACTTGAATCACATGTGCACTTTGTACAGGGACAGTCTGGCCTACTATACCTGTTAATGTGGTATGAACCTGTGAGGTGGGCCAACGTGATGGCCAGGCACTTTGGGCAATTACTGTTACATCTGCCCCAGTGTCCATGATGCCAGATACCTCAAATTTCTGCGATGGACTCCCTGCCTCTAGCGTGCAAGTCAGGGTTGGCTGAATGTGTGATACCTTTTGAGCCCACAGTATGTGTGGGGAACCTGTATAGCCAAACCCCTCGGCCCCTCTCTCGTCAATCACTGGAACCTGTTGCGCATAAAAATATATCAGTTGTGCAATACGGGAACCTGATGGCACATGACAAGGAGGCATTGGCGTCCATGCCATAATTTTAATCCCCCCTAAGAAATCTGCATCTATGACTCCCGGTAATACAAAGAGACCTTGCATCGTAACAGAAGATCGCCCTATCAACAAAGCACTACAGCCATATCCTAAAGGTCCCATGACCCCTGTCACTACTGCTCTCACCGGGTTAGAATCTCAAGTCACTGGCTCAGAAGTGGCCAGCTCCACTCCGGCATCATCGTGAGTTCTTACGTATAAACCTGTGGCGCCTGTGGCTCTGGATTTGATTGTGGAGCCGAGGCTATTTGTGTCATCACGCGCCCCTGCCGCATGCTCTGACCCCCGTTTCCCTGAAGAGGGAGTCCTTCCTCACCTAATGCAGAGTGGCATTGATTTGCATAATGCCAACCCTTGCGGCATCGGGTGCATACCCCCGGTCCAGGCGGCCGCATGGCCCTTCTGTTTGGGCAGTTTAGGTGGAAATGACCTGGCTGACCACATGCAAAGCAATTCTGAAAATATAATTTCATCGCTGTGAACACTGCAGCCATCATGTTGCACTGATGTTGCACAGTGCCCTCTTTATTACAAGCGTCTATCGTCTGTAAAAGGGTAGATTTATTCAGAGGGCGGAGAACTTTCTGACAATCCTCATTAGCATTTTCTATAGCCATCTTTTGTAGCAATATTTCCCATGCCTCCTCATTTTCCACCTGTTTGTCCAGACTATCTTTCAATTTATTAATAAACTGCATGAAAGGTTCACCCGGCCCCTGCTTTATGTTGGTAAACAAACATTGGGGCTTACCGGCATCAGGGACCTTTAGAAAGGCACTTAGGGCGAAGTGTTTGGACTGGTCTAAAGCCGAAACATTCAATTGTACTTGAGCCGTTGTGGCAGCGTAATTACCTTCTTTGAGCAAAGCTTCTGTACCAAGGACTTGAAAAGGGTTCCCAGTTGGTCTACCCAGATTCTCTATTGTTTTTTGTTGTGCAGATTCTCTCCAAAAGCCCATCCACATCATGTATTGAGTACTTGTTAAAATCAATTGTGCCAAGGTCTTGCAGTCATGAGGACAAAGAGTGTAACTTTTCATAACAGAGCTCAACAGATTACTGGTATAGGGGGATCCCAGCCCAGTCCAATACACTCTGTTATCCCTTTCCCCCCCTCGCTGGGGGCAGTGCCCCACTAATTGTTACCTCTACATTTCTCCTCCCATGAGTCATGTTCAGGGTCCTTTTTTTTTTTTTTGCCGCATCCCGCAGCAAATGGAGCTTTTTGGAGGAATTTGCCTTAGTGGTTGATTTGTCTTGTAATTCTTTTACCTGACTTGCGGAATCAAACTCTATAACCACAAAGTAGTTATAAAATCAGGTATGTTTTGATCAACACTGCGCAGAGTTGGATGCAAGGGGGATAGCTCCTCCTAACTTGCATACCGGTCCACAGAAATGTTACATATTTGTAAGTCAAGTTCATACATATTCAACAGGTTACGTTGAACCCTACTACATATTCCTTAATCATGTCCCTCCCCTCCAGCACATGCGTTGTATTATCTTCTGGGTGGTCGCATCCCAGTCTGGTGGTCCCTTGGGATGAAGTAAACACTCTTAACAAGGAGTCTGGCACCTATGTCTTTCTTACCACAAAAGAATGCTCCTGTGGAATGTAAGCACTAAACAGAACCCAGACCCTCCGCTGGCAAGGAGTCTGGGGCCTATTCTTCTCCTATCTCCCTCCTCCAGCTCTCCTTATTTTGCCGACAAGGAGTCTGGCACCTATGTTTTTCTTACCACAAAAGAATGCTCCTGTGGAATGTAAGCAGAATCTAAACCGTCCAGGTAGAATCCCAAAATCAAACCCTCTTTCATTAAATGGAATCAATTCGAATCAAGTCCCCCCCTCTTTCAACCTGTGCTCAAAGTGCAGAAGTAGGTTTTTTATGTCACTTCTTCTTATCTTCTCCATGCTCATGTAGGTAATTCCACAAGGCAATACAAGACATAGACTTACTGCTGTAAGCTTTCATGGCAAAATGTTACCATGCTGTCCCTTGTAACTTCCTACTCAATCTACTTCTTACCAAGGAGATAGCTAATGGACTCAAGTTGTACCTGGGGAGGTTCACTTTGGATATTAGAAACAATTTCTTCTCCAAAGAGCGGTCAGGCATTGGCACAGGCTGCCCAGGGAGGTGGGGGAGTCCCCTGGTGGTGTTCAAGAACTGTGGAGATATGGCACTTCAGGACATGGTTAGTGGGCATGGGGGGGGGGGGGGGGGGGGGTGTTGGACTTGGTGATCCTGGAGCAATTCTCCAGCCTTAATAACTTCATGGATCTATGATTATATGAGTGGGCATGCTGGTGATGGGTCAACTGTTGGTCTTGATGGTCTTGGAGGTCTTTTCCAAACTCAATGATTTTATGATCATATTAATGTTTAAAACTGATTGTGACATTTATTTCTGCACTGAAGCTTCAGAGAGATGTATTTTCTAGTACCCCTCTGGGACTACAGATCCTGACTGCTGTGATATCGTTTTTCCTCTAAGTTCCTATTGACTTGCAGAATCAAACTCTATAACCACAGAGTAGTTATAAAGCAGGTATGTTTTATTTGGTACCGTGCACATACAGGGTGCAGAGTGGGTAGCCTCTTCCTAATCTGCATCCTGAATGCAAATAAACACATTCATTTATAGAAAAGGTATGTGTATATTCATAGACAAGGAGTGTGAGAGGTAGATTGTGTTTTTGCAGTGGAAATTTCCAGTATTTCTGTATGTAGCATAGGATAAGCTGCCTTTCACAAAGAAAGCTCCTGAACAGAGTAAAGTTGAGACTGGGGCGTTCTGACCTAGGTAGAATTGGCACAGGCACTAGGTAAGGTAATTATATAGGGTAGGGGAGAGTCTGGTACAGGAAAAACGAGTGTGCTAGTTTTTGAAAATATTGTCCTTCTATCACCATAAAAAGTACAGAACATACCCAAAGACGGTGGGTTGGTAACAGACATTGTATGGAAGTGTAATGTAGCTATGGAAGTGTAACCGTAGCTATGGAAGTGTAACATAGCAATAGCGTCGGAAGATTGTGAGCCTGAGATGCTCAACCAACGAGTGTCAGGAGAGGCTTTACCTGCATTGGACCCAGGGTATATAACGGGATGGATTTTACTGACTAGTTGCACAATTTCTCCCTTGTCAGTAAGGGATTTGCGCCCATTACTGCAATAATGAATAAACTGCTTTTCACAGAGATCTTGGCCTGATTAGAAATTTTTGATCTTGAGCGTGTTTCTCACAGGAGTGGTTGTTACAATTACTTCTGGAAGCTCATTACAATATTCTACACCCATTCTAGGCCCCAAACTCCACCCTTAACTCATGCTTCTACGTACGTGTGGCGCCTCCTGGTGGATGTGGAGATGAAGGCTGTATGTATTCCAGTTTCAACCGGTTCAATTTCTAGGATGGTTTCTAGGATGTGGCTCCTTGGGTTACAGTTGAGGTACCCAACAGCTTTCCCATTGTTCATGCTCAACTACTTTACAATTTTAACAATATATGACAAATTATCCCTTATTCAATTCCCCCCTTTTCTATATCCTAGCAAATTCTTTTGCTAAATTATTCCATTATTATCTGATGATTTTTGGAAATAAGTTCCACTCTCCATTTTCTGTCTCAGTTTATGCTTTTTCCATGTCTCATAGTTATCACCCGTTTGTCTACACATCCACATAAAACAATGTAGCATACAACATACAAATATCCCAAGAAAGAGTAAGGTAATGCATACTATAAAGAGTTGTTTCAGCCAGGCAAAATTCAGCAACCAACTGGTTAATTTTTCCCATAACTCTATAAAGCCAAAATGTGGGGGATGGAGAGGTTGGTTTGACCTCTTCGAATGCCGACTTGCTGATAATGAGGCTCTGGGAAAGAGTATGTCAACAACTGAGCTGGTTCAGCTCAGTTCCATGAGTAGCGGGGCGGAGGGATTTCGTGAATCTGCACCTCTGGAAAAGGGAAACAGGGGACCCCAAATAATTAAAAACAGCGGCAACGATCTGAGAAGAAACAAACTAATTTACTAAACATGGTATCAGAATGCAAGATAACACACTATAATACAATATAATTAGAATTGAAGCTAATAAATCAAATATGATGAAAGAGTGTCTGAGAACTGAAGGTTTCACCATACTGCTGAAGTGAGACACGCGGTTGGGTCAAGCAGCAGGGAGGAGAGCCGAAGGAAAAGAGGGCTGTCAGACAACCTACCAAGGCCTTATATCTGTTCCCCCTGAGCAGAAATGATAACAGAACAGTGAACAGTCTTCTGCGGAATGTAGTTCTTCTTCTCTTCTGGGACAGGTACCTGGAACTGGAGCATTAACACTTTAACTCCCAATGCACTACATGATGTTATGATGTGAAATACCAATAACCAAAAATCATAAAACCATGAAAGAGTAAGAACGTCTGAATAACAGAATGCTTTGCAGCTAAGCTTATGATGAGCTCTGCTGTTATGAAAATTTGTTACGGAACTTGCTTGCTTTCTAGCCAATGGATTGTTAGTGGAAATGTACTGAATATGGATGTTGGAATATAAAAAGCTTGCTTAGGAAAATAAAGTAGGAACTTTTGCACAAGAACCCTGTGTCGTGTTGCTAGCCTGCGACACCAAAAGAGGTATTATCCAATGTTACCGCATGTATCACGTGGGTGTGCTTCCAAATTTCCTCTAAGTTGGTAGCAACCCTCTGAGACTGATCTGTATACGTACAACAAATTTGATTGATTATCACACATACTCTCCCTTTCTTTGCAGTTAGAAGATCCAATACCATTCTATTTTGTAGGACTACTTTACTGAGGAAGGAGACTGCAGTTTGTAGAGCTCATATAGCATCTATTGTGGAATTCTCAATACCTTCTAAAGTGGCTGATATGTTGACAATGTTTTTTACTAATTCATTTACTCCCAGGCGAGGAATAAACCACCTAACAAAACTATGGAACCCAGTGGGTCTGTCTATAAGGGTTATTTACACGTTTCACCCTTTTCCAGGGGGTTCTCAGTATCTCTGGGGGAGGGGCTGTTCCACTGAAAAAACAATTATGGGGCACTAAATACCCTCCTACACAAAGTCCCCTCCAGTTCTTAGGGAGGGTCTTCCTTGCCTGTCCATCACCGCAGAGCCACCACAACCCTGGTCCCATGGGGAACTTCTCTGATCCTTTATAAAACGCGGTATGGGAGCAAGGGTTGTTTGTTTTGTTTTTTTGTCGGGCCCTCGAGATTACAAAACTGTACTCCATCCTGAGGGGAGATGCTAAATTCCCCTACACCTGTTGATCTACCCATACCATCTCTCTTAAATATAGGGACATTGAGATCTGTCCATAGCTGTAAATTGAATTTGGGTCCTTTTATTCCTGTTGGCTTATTTTCATTTGCACACTTATGCCTACCTCCTGCTCCACCCCATAGTGTCCAATTGGTGGAGAGAATCCCATATGGAGAGAATTCCATCCCTCCATCTCTTGGCAAAGCCATGCATATCCAACAATTTGAAATATTCAGTGCCTGAGTGAGGTTCTGTCACTCGTATATAAGCACTGTCCCACTAGGCTGAAGCAAGTCCTATGCAAATACTACTTACAAAAATTAATATATACATGATGTCTTCTTAAGTTTAAGCTTAAGAGATTCCTTATCTTCAACAGTCCACAGAGGCTTCGTCTTCTTTTTGACTCGCTCATGATGGCTTCACGACGCTTGTTCTTTCACATTGATCACTGTGTATGATGTTAATATTACCAGAAACGGTCCTTTCCACTTGGGCTTGAGTGGTGAATCTGAGAGGGATTTGACATACACATAATCACCAGGTTTAATGTTATGAACAGGTCCATCCAATCCCCTTGCCCTTACACCCAAGTCCAATTTTTCTATTTCTTGCAACTGCCGTTGCAGGCTTATCATACATCCTGTTAAGGTCTCTTCCCCTACTTGGTTCGAGGTGCATTTCTGAATCATACATGGTCTACCATATAATATTTCAAATGAGCTCAATCCTTCCTTCACTCGAGGTTTGGTTCTTATTCTCAGTAGAGCCAATGGTAAAGCTTGGGGCCAAGTCACCCCAGCCTCCTGCCCTAACTTAACAATTTGCAATTCAATCAGATGATTCATTTTTTCTACCTGACAATTTGACTGTGGCCAATAAGGAGTATGTAACTGCCAATCAGTCTCCAATAGTTAGCTTACCTGTGCTAATACCTTAGCTGCAAAGTGAGGCCCTTGGTCAGAGAACCCCAAATCTTGGAATTATCTCTTGTAACAATACTTTAATTACTTCCCGCACATTGTTAGTCCTGCAAGGGAAAGCCTCTGGCCAACCTGAAAAGGCGTCTGTTAGTACCAACATATACCTAAACCCCCCTTTTCTTGGGAGTTCTGAGAAATCAATTTGCCATTGTTGCCCAGGACGATTTCCCTTTCCTACCTGTCCCATAGGCACTTTGGGACCTACCCTAGGACTGGTTTGCAAACAAATTTCACATCCTTGAGTTACCTGTGTGTATGGGAACTGTTGAATCACAGCCTGAACCTCTGATCGATCACCTGAGGGAAGCACTGAGTCAGCTGCTGGAACACAGGTGAAGGCAATTCACCTGTGTGACCAGAAGGGGTGGAGCCTGGCTCCACCTCTCCTAGACCCCATGTAAGGGCTGACTGCCACTGAGGAAGAATCTCTTTTTGGAGAATGCTCCTTTTAGAGTTTTTTCTACAAACCCAGAACCCTGGTGAGCATTTTCATTTATTTTTGATTAACCCTTTCCAGTGTAATAATCTTTCTAGCTCTATGACCTGAAGATACCAGCCTAACTACACCACTCTGTGTATTTGTTGATTATACATTTGGTGAGCCAGGCAGGCCAAATATACTAAAAAATATATATAATGTCTTTTCTTTAGAATATCTATAAATGGGTAGGGGGGAGAACATTACCCCCCCTAGACAAAATGATCCCTAGACAGATCCTAGGATCCTCTTATTATGAATTAGTAACCCTAATTGAAAAATAGGATCCCTTACATGTTACGGAAAATATTTCCCCATTCCGCAAGGCAGACTATTTTCATGGGCTAAGCAAAGATGTACTGGTTACAAAAGAACGGCAGTTAGCTGCCTCTACAGTGGCGTGGCCACTCTTAAATGCTGTAAACCAGGCTGAAATGAGGGCTAATACCGTAGAAAATGAAAACCAGTTATTGCGAGACTGCATTGAAAAATGAGAGCAAGAACTCAGTATATTGATGGGAAAAAAAACCAACCTTGCATTTTCTGACAGGACAGGTCCGTAATATTTCAATAGATAATAACCCGGTTCCTGAATCAATGGACTTAGTTGATCCAGAAAATAAAAATTCTAAATCATAGAATCATAGAATGGCCTGGGTTGAAAAGGACCACAATGATCATTGAGTTTCAAACCCCCTGCCATGTGCAGGGTTGCCAACCACTAGACCAGGCTGCCTAGAGCCACATCCAGTCTGGCCTTGAATGCCTCCAGGGATGGGGCATCCACAACCTCCTTGGGCAACCTGTTCCAGTGTGTCACCACCCTCTGTGTGGAAAAACTTCTTCCTAATATCCAACCTAAACCTCCCCTGCCCCAGTTTAAAACCATTCCCCCTTGTCCTATCACTATCCACCCTCATAAACAGCCATTCACCTTCCTGTTTATATGCTCCCTTCAAGTACTGGAAGGTCACAATGGGGTCACCCTGGAGCCTACTCTTCTCCAAGCTAAACAAGCCTAGTTCCCTCAACCTTTCCTCATAGGAGAGGTGCTCCAGCCCTCTGATCATCTTAGTGGCCCTCCTCTGGACCCACTCCAAGAGCTCCACGTCCTTCCTGTACTGGGGGTCCCAGGCCTGGACGCAGTACTCCAGATGGGGCCTCACGAGAACAGAGTAGAGGGAGACAATCACCTCCCTTTCCCTGCTGCCCCCCCTTTTTTAATGCAGCCCAGAACACAGTTGGCCTTCTGGGCTGCAAGCGCACACTGCTGGCTCATGTCCAGCTTCTCGTCTACCAGGACCCCCAAGTCCTTCACCACAGGGCTGCTCTCAAGGAGGTCATCCCCCAGTTTGCATAAATACTTGAGATTGCCCCAAGCCAAGTGCAGCACCCTGGACTTGGCCTTATTGAACCTCATTAGGTTCTCATGGGCCCACTTCTCCAGCCTGTCCAGGTCCCTCTGGATGCTTTCCCTTCCTTCCAAGGTATCGAATGTACCGCTCAGCTTGGTGTCATCCGCAAACTTGCTGAGGGTGCACTTGATGCCATCATCTATGTCATTGATAAAGATGTTAAAGAGCACTGGTCCCAAGACCGACCCCTGAGGGACACCGCTTGTGACCGGCCTCCACCCTGACACAGAACTATTGATCACAACCCTTGGGCTGCATCCAGCCAGCCATTTCCTAATCCACTGAACAGTCCATCCATCAAATCCACACTTCTCCAATTTAGAGAGAAGGATGTGGTGAGGGACCATGTCAAAGGCCTTTCAGAAGTCCAGGTAGATTAAATCCACTGCCCTTCTCCCATCCACCGAAGCTGTCACTCCATCGTAGAAGGCCACCAGATTGGTCAGGCACGATCTGCCCTTGGTGAAGCCATGCTGGCTGTCTTGGATCACCTCTTTGTCTTGTATGTGCCTTAACATAGCTTCTAGGAGGATCTGCTTCATGATCTTCCCAGGCACAGAGGTGAGACTCACTGGGTTGTAGTTCCCTGGGTCTTTCTTTTTCCCTTTCTTAAAAATGGGAGTAATGTTTCCCTTTTTCCAGTCACCAGGGACTTCACCAGACAGCCATGATTTTTCAAATATAATGGAGTGTGGCTCGGCAACCGCATCAGCCATCTCTTTCAGAACCCTAGGATGGATATCATCCGGCCCCATGGACTTATATACATTCAATGTCATGAGGAGGACTCGGACTTGTTCCACTACTACAGTGGGACAGAAACCACTCCCCATACCCTCACCTAGGGGCTGGTGGTCCTGGCAGACATGGAAAGCCTGTCCATCTGTGAAGACTGAGGCAAAGCACTCATTGAGTACCTCAGCTTTTTCTATGTCTGAGGAAGCCAGATCCCCATTGCCTTTCACCAGAGGGGGAACACTCTCCTTGGCCCGTCTCCTCCTGCCTATGTACCCGTAGAACCCCTTCATGTTATCTTTCACATCCCTTGCCAAGTTCAGCTCCATCTGTGCCTTGGCTTTCCTAATCCTATCTCTACACACATAGACAACAGCTCTGTATTCCTCCCAGGATACACAACCCTGCTTCCACCTTCTATACATTTCCCCCTTTTCTCTCAGTTTAAGCTGCAGGTCCTTGCACAGCCACAATGGTTGCCTGCCTCCCCTGCTCGATTTCTTCTGCTGGGGGATGGAGAGCCATTGCGCTCTCAGAAGGGTGTCCTTAAAGAGCTGCCAGCTCTGTTCTGCGTCCATGCCCTTAAGGACAGTTTCCCAGGGGATCACACTCAGCAGTTCCTTGAGCAGCCGGAAGTCTGCTCTCCTAAAGCACAGGGTCCTAGCTCTGCTTTTTGCCAGGCCCGCATTCTTCAAGATCACAAACTCCACCAAGGCGTGGTCACTACAGCCCAGGCTGCCTCCAATCTTAACATCTTTAATGCTTTCCTTTTCATTAGTGAGCACCAGGTCCAGCAAGGCTTCGCCTCAGGTCAGTCCATCTATTACCTGGACCAGGAAGTTGTCCTGAACAGACTCCAGGAATCTCCTGGATTGTCTGTCACCTGCCATGCCACTATCCCAGCAGATGCCGATGTTCCGCTTGCAATGGATCCCTTGGAGGTCCGTCCTGTAATAACTCAAAGAATGAAAAAGATACAAGATAGACCAGAAGGAGTGCTCCCTGATCAGTGGCCCCTTGCCCAAACTCACTTATATGTAACAGCCCAGCCATACACGGCAATGGAATTAATGGACCTAGTACAATGGTTCCAACAGAAACCTAGAGAAAATGTATCAAATTGGTTATTAAGATTATGGGACTCGGGGGCAGAAAGTGTTGTGGTTAACGAGCCAGAAATCTCTAAATTGGCAATTATGACTGTGCACCCTGCCCTTAGGCAGAGACTATATGCTGGCATCTAATATATCAATGAAAACCATTCCATAATAGATTGTTTGATGGTGGCATGCTGTATGGTCTGGCCTAACAAATCAGATGTACCGTTACACACAGGGTTATGGTCCTCAATGGAGGACCTTCAAAATTACATTTGTGAATTGGGTATAAAAGAGGCGATCTATGAAGATACATTTGACAGCCCTGATATGGTTCGATTTTCAGCAGGTATAAGAGATTTGATCTTGCAGCAGGACCCTTCCCATCCATATGGGACTTGAATTTCTATATTGAACCCCCTGGTGACCTCATAGTCTGAAGTCCAACAGGCTGCCCAACTGGTAGCTGATCTGGGGGAGACAGAGAGCCTGTGGACCAGGTGCAATATTCGAACACTGGAAGAAGCAGAAGTACTGCCAGTAATTAAAACTAGGAGACCAACCATACGAACTCCTCAATCAGGACCCATATGAGTATCCAGAAAGCAAATGTTTAACAACATAATCCGGGCTGGGGTCCAATTTGCGAAAATTGATTGCCAGCCCAATCATGTCTTCCTTCAACTATGGAAACAGTTGAAGGACAATCAAAAATTTCAAAATTATCCCAAAAAGCATAGGGTAGAAATTATTGACAGATTAACAATGTCAACATGGAACTTAGAAGATTTTATAGTTCCTAGTAGAAAAAAGAAGCCTTTTCAGGTGTCTTGGGCCCCGATGCCTGAGCCACCAGAGGTAAAAGACTTAGCCATAGCACAATTTATGGTGAGACAAGGGATGCTAGTCAGCCTAGGGCCTCCAGATGGAACCAGAGGCCCTATATAAAACTGACAATTTTTTTGGTCCCGAAAGAATATTCAGAGGGTGATGGCATTGGTTGACACAGGTGCAGAAACATTGATAATTTACCAAGATCTGACTAAATTTGATGGAGACAGAGTGATGATTGGTGGTTTGGGGGACAGACCATTCCGGTCACCCAAACATGGTTGAAATTGGGGGTTGGGTGTCTCCCACCCCGGGAGTATAAAGTGTCTATTGCCCCAGTCCAAGAATACATCTTGGGCATAGATATTTTGTGGGATCTGGCTCTCCAGACAACTGTGGGAGAGTTCAGACTTTGACAAAGGTGCATTAGTGCCCGGACGGTGCAGGCAATATTGAGATGCCATGTGAAGCATGAGCCTATTTGCCTGCCGAAACCATGCTGGATTACTAATGTGAGACAGTATAGACTCCGGGTGGACAAGATGAAATATCAAGAACGGTGCAGGAATTACAAAAAATTGGCATTATAAGACCAGCACATAGCCCATATAATTCCCCCATATGGCCAGTATGGAAGTCGTATGGAACAGGGAGAATGACGGTGGATTACAGAGAGCTAAATAAGGTCAAGCCGCCTATTCATGCAGCCGTATCCGATATTGCCTCCCTAATGGACACATTGAGTAGGGAGATAAAAACATACCATTGTGTCCTAGATTTAGCAAATGTGTTCTTCAATATTCCAATTGCTGAAGAACTGCAAGATCAGTTTGCATTTACATAGGGAGGCAGGCAGTGGACCTTTCAGGTCTTGCACCAGGGGTACGTGCATTTGCCAACATATTGCCATAACCTAGTGGCATGTGACCTGGCTAATTGGAGAAAACCTGATAATGTTAACTTATATCATTACACTGATGATCTCCTGTTGACATCCGACTCACTGGAGGTGGTAGAACAGGCAGCAGATTCATTAACTGTCTATCTGCAAGAAAGAACTTGGGCCATAAATTCTAAGACGGTACAAGGTCTGGGCCTGTCTGTAAAATTCGTGGGGGTAGTTTGGTCAGGAAAGGCCAAAGTACTACCCAGTGCTGTCATAGATAAGGTTCAGGCATTCGCAGTCCCTACAGCACCAAAGCAGCTGCAGGAGTTTTTAGGTATATTGGGATAGTGGTGTTCCTTTATACCTCATTTAGCGCAGCTGCTAAGGCCACTGTACAGACTCACAAAAAAAAGGGGCAACTATGGGACTGGGGGAGAACGGAACAGGACTCTTTCCAACAGGCAAAACTGGCAGTTAAACAAGCCCAGGCATTGGGTATATTTGATCCTACCCTCGCAGCCGAGTTGGACGTTTATGTCACTCAGGATGGCTTTGGCTGAGGCCTGTGGCAATGCCAGAGTTCTGTTCGGACCCCCATTGGATTCTGGTCTCAGGTCTGGCATGGAGCAGAAGAAAGATATATTATGATTGAAAAACAGTTATTGGCTGCCTACTCCGCATTACCAGTGGTAGAGCCAATAACCCATACAGCTGAAATCATAGTTAAGACTACTCTGTAAAAGATCTCACCCACCTTCCTAAGACGGGGTGGCCCAAGCACAAACAGTGGCATGAAGGGTTGCCTATCTCAGCCAGAGGAGTAGTCTGTCTTCATCACCATTAAAAGAAGAACTCCAGAAGATCCTAGGCCCAGTGACGTATCATAGTGATACACCTGAAGAAACATCGGTCACTCCACCAGAGAAGAGTCCGGTTCATGAGGGGAAATATCCTATCCCTGAAGATGCCTGGCACTCAGATGGGTCCAGCAAGGGCAACCTGAGCAAGTGGAAAGCAATAGCATAGCATCCCTCCACCGAGGCAATCTGGTTTGATGAGGGGGATGGTCAGAGCAGCCAATGGGCAGAACTGCGAGCTGTGTGGATGGTTATAACCAAGGAACCCGGTGATGGCATCCTGAATATCTGCGCAGACAGTTGGGCTAAGTACTGGGGGCTCACGCTTTGGATTGCACAGTGGGCCACCCAAAAATGGACTATCCACACCCAACCAATCTGGGGCAGAGATATGTGGTTATACATATGGAATACAGTTAAACACAGGACTGTACATGTCTACCATGTTTCTGGTCACCAACCCCTACAATCACTGGGAAATGACGAAGCAGACACAGTGGCCCGAATTTGATGCATTGAGAATTCACCATCTGAGAACATCGCCCATTGGTTACATTAGAAGCTACAGCAAGCTGGACAAAAGACAACGTGGGCAGCTGCTAAAGCATGGGGGCTGCCCATACAGCTATTTGATATCACCCAGGCATGCCGAGACTGCGACACATGCTCCAAGATAAGACCGAGATCATTGCCCGAAACAACAACCCATCTTGCTAGAGGATACAATCCACTCCAGTGATGGCAGTTTGATTACATTTTGCCCCTTCTCAGTCTGAGGGGGTGAGATGTGCCCTGACCTGTGTCGATACCACAAGTGGGCAAATACAGGCATATCTAGTATCAAAAGCAAACCAGGCATATACCATCAAGGCACTTACTAAACTGATGTCTGCCTACGGGATGCCTCAAGTCATCGAGAGTGACCAAGGGACCCATTTTACTGGAGCAATGATACAACGCTGGGCAGAAGAAAACAACATTGAATGGCAATTCCACCTGCCATATAATCCGACGGGGACAGGCCTCGTTGAACGTTATAATGGTATTCTTAAGGTTGCCCTGAAGACAGACTCCCAGTCCCTGCAGGGGTGGACAAAGAGACTCTATGAAACCCTGTAGGACCTGAATGAAAGACCTCGAGACGGCAGACCCAGTGCCCTGAAAATGCTACAGGCAACATGGGCCTTCCCACTTAGGATCCAAATTACAGGCACTGATAATCAGGTAAGACCCCAGATTGGTAATGAAAATAATCTTCTGCTCCCTGCCCCTGAGTATTTAGATCCGGGCACCCATAGAATAAAATGGCCTTGGAAGGTGCATGTAGGATCAAAGTGGTGAGGCCTACTTGCACCTTAGGGGAGATTATTGGAGGTGGGACGCTCGGTAGTCACTCCGGTAATAGGTACATGGCCTACTGATATTGTGGTCAACACTCCAATCTTCATTGCTAAAGGGACCCCCTTCATGTCCCTATGGCAGATCAGGACACCCCCTTTGGTGCCTGATATAGTTATGCAGCCACAGACATCTGTCCAGAAGGTATGGTACAGGCAGCCAGGGCATGCCCCAGTGCAAGTTGAAGTGTTGACCCAGGATAGAAATACGGCCTGTATCTTGCCCTGGAGGGCATACCTTCCCCTCCTGGTACCTCTGAAACATCTGTACTACTCTCCATGAGTCTTTGAGCTTCTAGGATCACCAGAAGAAATGAAATGCCATCAAAGCATTCCAGTTGCTGTGAGATCATGTGCAACACCCGGTGATGGTCTACATGGGACTGATGGAGCATAGGATGGACCTGCACCTCACAACTACATGCCTCCAGTAACATCATCGAGCACTGGCCCATGAAAGGACATGAACTTTCACCGATCATCACTTGTCTTAAATTGTGTCAGCATATATCACGACAGGAAATCGTGTAAGCGTTGCGATATATGAAATTTTTGTATTAGGGAAGACTCACCCTTTAGTTAACTCAATCATTGGTTCATGCCATGAAGGGGTGGAGTGTATGGGAACTGTTGAATCACGGCCTGAACCTCTGATTGATCAGCTGAGGCAAGCACTGAATCAGCTGTGGGAGCACAGGTGAAGGCAATTCACCTGTGTGACTGGAAGGGGTGGAGCCTGGCTCCACCTCTCCTAGACCCCATTTAAGGTCTGACTGCCACTGAGGAAGGATTTCTTTTTGGTAGTTGCTTCTTTTTGAGTTTTTTTTTGGTTTTTTTTTTTTTCTGTAAGCCTAGGACCTGGGTGAGCATTTTCATTTATTTTTTTATGTGATAATCTTCTTAGCTGTACCATTTATAGATACCAGCCTAATTATGTCACTCTGTATATTTATTGATTATACATTGTGTGGTAGTTTTATATAAATTATGAGTTGTGATCTTTTGATTTAAATATTTATACAGGGCTTCTACTCTCCAGTGTTTTCCTGTGCTCAGCCATCACAACAGCCCATAACAAAGCTAAGGGGACAACTATCTTACCTTGAGGAGTAGTTGCCCATCCCCCTTTTCCTTTAATCCCCCTAAACCTTTAAATTAGATTTTGATCTTCTTCAGAATATTTTGGTTCATTATTAATTTGATTTTTACTGTCTCGAATCAGAGGATGTGCTTCCACTGGACACACTTCCACTGCCCACTTGACTTCCCTGTCTGCCAAGGTATTATCCACGTCATTTGGTGATTTTTCCCTTTAGTGTGCCTTGCAATGCATGATGGCCACCTTCCCCGGTAGTTGTACAGCTTCCAAAAGTCCAAAAGCATCTCTGCATGTTTGTTACCTTTTCCTTGAGTTGATAAAAGTCCTCTTTTTTTCCATATTACTCCATGGGCATGTACAACACTGAAAGCTTATTTTGAATCAGTCGACGGTTTATGGGCTGATCTGGCCTGGTTCTGTGACTAGTGGGGTGGAGGGATGTTTTTGTAAAATCCGTGCCTCTGGAAAAGGGAAACGAGGGACTCCCCAAAAAAAAGAATAATTAAAAAAAACAGCGGCAATGATCGGAGGAGAAACAAACTAATTTACTAAATGTAGTATCGGAATGCATGATAACACACTATAATACAATATAATTGTTAATAAAATCAAATATAATTGAGAGAAGGATTGTCTGAGACCTAAAGGCCTTACACTAATACTGAAGCCTTGCGTGCAGCAACGAGATGATCCGAAAGCAAGCACAACGAGGTGAGAAGGCAGAAGACTCAGGTCAGGTGACCTACAGGCCTTATATCTGTTCCCCTGAGCAGGAATGATAACAGTACTTGAACAGTCTTCTGGGGAATATAGTTCTTCTCTTCTGGACAAGTACCCGGAACTAGAGCATTTGCTCTTTAACTTCTAGTACACTGCATGATGTTATGATGTGGAACACTGATAACCAAAAATCATAAAACCATGAGAGTCCATATATCAATTCTTTTTTCTTTTGCCAATTCTAATGCTCAGGTCAAGGCTATAATTTCTGCCTTTTGCGCTGATGTGTTTGGAGTAAGAGCTTTTGACTCTATTACCTTGCTAGCAGTCCTCACAGCATAACCAGCTTTGCATACGCCCTGTCACATAAAGCTACTACCATCAGAGTACCAAGAGTCCTCAGTGTCCTCCAGCGGTTCCTCCTTCAAGTTTGGTTGGCTGGAATACACTGCCTCAATCATTTTCAGGCAGTCATGCGACACTGGTTCTCCTGAGATTCTGCTGAGGAAAGATGCTGAGTTGACAATGTTAGTCACCACAATTTCCACATCATCCTGTTCCACCAGGATAACTTGATACTTGAGGAACCTCTGAGGTGAGAACCAATGCCCTCCTTTCACTTCCAACACAGTTGAGACGGAATGAGATATTAATACTGCAATTCTTTGGCCCAGTGTGAATTTATGTGCTTCTTGAATATTCAGCATTAGCACAGCCACTGCCCTTAAGCAGCTATGCCACCCTTTGCTTACTTCATCCACCTGTTTGGAGAAGTATGCTACAGCCCTTCGATAGAACCCCAGGCTTTGGGCCAGGACTCCCAAGGCTATTCCCTGCTTCTCATGCGAGAATAACCAAAAGGGCTTTGTTTTATCTGGCAACCCTAAAGCAGGAGCCCTCATAACTTCATGTTTCAGCTGCTGAAAGGCTCTCCTAGCCTCTCCATTCCAAGTGAGGATTCCAGGGCTAGATTTTAAGAGTGCATAAAGTGGTTTTACTAGTAGTCCATAGTTATAGATCTAAAGTCGACACCACCTGGTCATTCCCAGGAACGCGCATAGCGCCTTAGCCATCTGTGGTGCAGGTGTGTGGCAGATAGCCGCCTCCCTCGCAGTCCCAAGCATCCTCAGTTCAGCGGTGATCTCATAGCCTAGATAGACTACTCACTGTTGAGCCACTTGGACTTTCTGTGGGGAGACATTAAGCCATTAAGTTCAAGAAAAATCAGTAAACTTATTGTCCATGTCAGGTCTGCTGTTTCAGCAGCTATTAAAAGATCTACATACTGTAGTGGGATTCCTTTTCCAGGTGGGCGTTCCCACTGCTCCAGATCCTTAGCCAGCTGGCTCCCAAAAATAGTTGGGCAGTTTTTGAACCCTTGAGGGAGCACTGTCCATGTGAGTTGAGTCTTCCTTCCTGAATTGGGGTTTTCCCATTCAGATGCAAATAATAATTGACTTTCAGGGCTCAGAGGCAAACAGAAGAAGATATGCTTCAGAGCCAGTACGGTAAACCAAGCCAATTCATTAGATAACTTGGTGAGCAATGTATATGGATTTGCCATCAGTGCGTGCAGATCCTCCACTCTTTTACTGATAGCTTTTAAATCCTGTACTATCTTATAATTCCCGTCTGGCTTCTTAACCAGTAGGATATGGGTGTTATACTTTGATTCACATTCTACTAGCAGTCCAAACTTGATAAAACGATCAATTATTGGCTGAATTCCCTTTCTATCCTCAAGTCACAGAGGATACTGTTTGATCCTCACCAGCTGAGTTCCTGGTTTTGCTTTGACCACAATCAGGAAAGCGGTCTTTGCCCGCCCCAGGGCTTCCATTGCCCATACCCTTGGGTAAATCTGATCCAAAATTTCATCTGGAACTCCTGTGCCTGTGGGGGTAGTAATTAATGCCACACTAAGTATTTCAATCAATTGGCTTTTGTTTACCCTGAATTCTATTTTCCCAGACTCAAATTTTATCTCTGTTCCCAATAGTCCTAACAGATCTTGCCCCAATAATGGTTTTGGTGAGTTAGGCGTGTACAGGAATTGATGAATTTTTTTAATTCAAAATTCATCAACACCTGTTTACCTATACTGAATTGTAAAGACTTAAGAAAATAAGCCTTTTCACTTAGACCAGTGGCTCCCCTTACAGCTACAAATTCATCACTTACTGTGGTTAGAGAAGTATTTAACATCAAATAAGTTGCTCCACTATCTACCAAAAATTCCACACTGCTGCAGTCCCTACCCTAGCTTAATTTTAACCAGTGGATCTGCTAGGGTAGATTCCCCAGGTCCCCATCAGGCCCCTTCTACCAGGGCCTGGATTTTGTTCCAAGCCCCCTTCCTTTCCCAGCCTCTAAGGGGACACGCATTCCTCCAGTGTCCATTCTTTTTACATAAAGCACACTGTTCTTTCTCTAGAGGCCTCCTGGGTTTTTTGGGCCTCATTCCCCTAGTTTCTTGAATAGCTGCTATCAACATTTTGCTATCCTTTCTCCTATCCTCCTCCTCCTCTCGGTTGCTGTATACTCTCCATGCTTCATCCAGCAAAATTTCCAAATTCCTACTCTCTGTTAACTTTTTAGAGCTTTCATCTGATGTCCCCCACTGCTTGCCCTATAAAGAGCAACACCAGCTGTTGAATGCCTATTTCAGATCCTTCAGATCCTGGGTCGAATGGAGTATGTCTCATAGTGTCTCTTAGCTTATCAAGAAAATCAGTTGGGGTTTCCCTTGGTCCCTGTCTTACTGTAAAGAAAACTGACCAATTAATGGTCTTGGTAATGGCCCTCTCCATTCCCTTCACCACCCAATCTCGATATGTTTTCAGATGCTGTCTGTCTGCAGTGCAGTTCGGATCACAGTGAAGATCCTGCAAGGGGAAATAATCCTTTACATCTCTGCCCTTAGCTGTTACTGCATCTGTTGTCAAATCCAGTGCTGCTTTTAGCACTAACTGCTTTTCTGTTTCTGCTAAATACTCTAACAAAAGCTGAATATCACTCCAGTCGGGCCTATGCTGTTTAACCAAAACTTCAGAAAATGCCTAGTTACTCTTGTGGGGTTGCTCCGATATCCCTTAGCAACACCTTTCCACACCTCTAAATCAGAAGAAGAAAAGGGCACCTCAATAAGAACTGGCCCTTCATTTGGTCCTACGGCTTCCCATAGAGGTGCCTGTATTACCTCCCTGTTGTTTCCTGGTCCTTGATGCTATAGGACTGCACGGGAGTGTGGGCAGCAGGGGAGTTTTTTCCCTGCTCTGTGACCTATTTTGCTCTCGCAGAGTTCCTGGAGTTGGAAAGTGTTCTGGCAACTCTGTAGGGTCCCTGACTTTGTCTGATCTAGTGCAGCACTGGCCTACGCTGTGCAGGGAATACCAGAGTTTCAAATTACCCTTCCTCCTACCCCTTTTCTAATGCTAAAACCATCGAGTCTTGGGGTGACCCTGATGTGCAAAAAATCAGACCCTATAGCCAGTAAGGATATAGAGCAGGTATGTGTTTATTGGTGACGCGCGTACACCCTGGGGATTGCTCCACCTAACTTGCACACCGTCAGGAGAAATCGTGCTATAGATATAGGTCGAACTAATACATAATCAGTAGTTGACAGGAATTCGGATACATATTCATTACATTCCTGAGAGCCCGTTAGCATGCAGTCCCTCCCCTCCTTGCGCATGCATAGTAAGTCATGATGATGAAGGCTCGTAGTCTTCCTCACTGCAAACTTCTGACCCCGAAGGGGGGGCATCCCCCGAACCGGCTTCAGCTTGCCCTGTAGACATCTAATCACCTCCCTGCCAAATGTTTTCGAGCTGCTCTCCAGTCCTTATCTTTATGGCCTTCATCCTCCTTGTTATTCCAGACCTAGTGTCTGTGAAAGTGGTTGGAATCCCTTGTTTTCTAACACTCTCTACCTAAACTATCTCTATTTGCCCCTTATTTCTACTTTGTGAAGCTACTTTCCCTTTTCTTGCTGTGAGGCCCTTCTCTCTATAACTGCAGGGTCCTGTTCTCACTCTTCAATTCCCCCCTTTTCTATAATCTAGCAGGACTTCTACCTGCTAGATCATTTTTATTCTGTCCTACAGGTCCCAAAATAGGCCCCACTTTCCACCTTCTGCCTCAACTCATGTCTCTTCCATATCTCATACTCCTTTCTCGTATTCCGGCACAGGCAGGCAGAGCATCTCATGATTACACAGGTAAAACCTACCAACAGCACCAAGATGATGCAAACTAGGAAGAGCTGCTTTAACTATCCTAGATTCAGTAGCCAGCCAGTAAGCAACTTCCATAAATCTCCTTCCCAGTTGGTGTCATCCTGACTTGACCTATGCAGGACTTTCATCTGTTCGCAAATTTTCCTTAAATCTCTCTCGATTCTTAAATCCTTATTGAAGCAAGCACAGCAACTCTGATTTATTATTGTACATACCCCTCCTTCCTTGGCTGTTAATAGGTCTAGTGCCATCCTGTTCTGGAGTACTACTTCAGATAAAGAGGATACCTCTCCTTGGATTGTTCATTATGCATCTGTTGTGGCATTCTCTATGATTTCCAGAGTTGCAGAGAGATTTACTATAGCTTTTTCTAGCTGGGCAACTCCTAGAGCCGGGATAAGGGCTCTCAGAAAGCTGTGGTATCCCTTGTTATATATAGCTAGGGGATTGTATGTACGCTTAGTTCGAATCCAAGGGGTCCTCAGGAGTCCCTGAGGGATCTCCTCATGCACTGTGGTCTGGGGTATTAAGTATCCTGTAGTGCAAGTCCCTGTCCAATTTAAAGCTAATGCTTTCCGTGCCTGACCGTCCCCACATAACCACCAGTATCCATGAGATAACTTACATGGCCTGGCCATATTTTCCTGATAAGTGAATGATGCTCCCATCTCTACAATTCCGAGTACGTTCTTATCTGATACTCAATGTGACTCCTTATCGATTCTAGGATCACACCCCTCACCTTGGTTCCACCTTCCAGTTTCACTGATCCCTGATACCGCCCCAGAATTTTCATATTCCCAACTACACCCTATGCCTGTCAAGTTCTGTCATCCAACCCCCACCCCACATTTACCATCAGTTTTTCTGTCTACAGAGATAGATCTAGTAGAGTTAATAACTAGTAAATCAAATTTAGGGACCATCTGTGGCTTGTCTTCTATCCCAAACTAACACTTTCCGTGCTCTACCCAATCTGAAATGGTCCAATTTAGTGCCACTATCCCATAAACAGGCACCTTTCCCTCCCCTCTAGGGAAGGCAGTGCATAACCAGCAAGATTTGTTGAGAGCCTGGCCAATTTTCTCAGTTATTTTTAAGTAGCTATTCTCTTGCCAAGCTGTGACTACTGCTCCAATCATACTGACTATTATCAAACTCGTATACATGCTTTTGGATCCTGATTTTCAGTGGTCCGCTCTCTTCTGCTGTCCACTGCGGTCCTGGTGCTTTCTTCAGGCGGGTATGATGTATCCACAGTGAAAGTCCCTCTGCCTTGGCAGTGGTATGGGTGGTCAGGAGAACATGGTAGGGTCCTTCCCACTTTGGTTCCAGAGGTGAATCTGAGAGAGATTTAACATAAACATAGTCGCCTGGCAATACATCATGCACTGGACCATCTAGGGCTCGTGCCCTGGCACCGAATACTGTTTGTTCAATTTTCTTTAATTGCTTCGCCAAGCTGACCATATATTAACACCTCATCCCCCACCTGCATAGAGATTTCCTTTTGTACAGTATAAGGTCACCCATAAAGAATCTCAGGTGGGCTTAATCCTTCCCTGGTTCGGGGTTTAGTCTGAATTCTCAGAAATGCCAAAGGCAGTGCCTGCGGCCAGGGAATCCCAGCCTCTTGGCCAAGTTTTACTGTCTGTAATTTGATCAGGTGATTCATTTTTCCACCTGTCCTCTTGACTGCGGTCTGTAAGGTGTGTGCAATTGCCAATCAATTCCCAATAATGTGCTTATTTGTTGGACCACCTTGGCAAAAATGTGGGCCTCGATCTGATGAGATTGCTACAGGAACTCCGAACCTTGGAATTATTTCATGTAACAGCACTTTCGTTACTTCCCGAGCCTTATTAGTCCTACAGGGAAATACCTCTGGCCATCCCAAAAAGGTATCAGTTAGTACCAACATACAGCGATACCCCCCTTTTCTTGGGAGTTTCGAGAAATCAGTTTCCCATTGTTGCCCTGGAAGGTACCCTTTCCCAATATGCCCATTTGTACCCTGTTCCTGGTATTAGGATCGTACTTTGTAATGTCCGTTTGCCCAATACATTTTCTTATCCTCCCTTAGAACCAATTTCCATAGAATACCAAAGGGCAAAACAATGTGCCCATCTGTCAGCCTGCCCTTTTCCCTTCTAAATCATTAATTAGATTGCTATCCTCTTTAAAATATTTTACAGGTTTTGACTCAGGTTCAGAAATTTTAAGTTTACCGTCTGGAATTAAAGCCTTCTTCAACTACCTGTTCTGCCACCCGATCCACCATCTTATCTCCAGTTTCCTGTACAGTGTTACCTTTCTGATGTTCTTCACAATGTATAATAGCCATGCTCTTTGCTAGATTTACATCATGCTGTTTTTCCTTGTGTGTGAGCAATCCTTGCTCTTTTCAGATGGTATTATGAGCGTGTAGCATCACAAATACATAATTAGCATCTGTCCATATATTTCAAGCTCTTGTCAAGGCAGTTATTTCAGCCTTGTGAAAGAAGGTTTCCACAGGTAATGGTTGTGCTTCGATTACCTTGTCAGTAGCAGTTACTGCATATCCTGCCTTACGGTTTCCTTGTCTCACAAAACTGCTTCCATCAGTAAGCCAGGTGTCTTCTGCATCTTCTAAGGATTTGTCTTTCAGGTCTGACTGGCAACAGTCCGTAGCTTCAGTTGTTTCAAAGCAGTCATGAAATACTTGTTCTCTGGGAGTTCCGATAAGGAAAGATGCTAGGTTGACAATATTAGTTACAGTTATTTCTGCATCATCCTGCTGTACCAGGATGTCCTGGTATTTCAGGAACCTCAGGGGGAGAGCCAATGCCCCCCTTTTACCTCCAAAACAGTAGACGCTGTATCAGATATTAAAACTGTTATTCTTTGGCCTAGCAGAGATTTACAGGCTTCTTGAATATTGAGCACTGGTGCAGCCACTGCCCTCAACCACTCTGGCCATCTCTTACTTACTTCATGAAGGGGCTTTACCAACAGTCCGTAGCTGTGTATCCACAGTTGGCACCCTCCTGTCGTTCCTGAGAAGGTATGGAGTTCCGTGGCACTTTGTGGCAGAGGGGTTTAACAGATGGCTTCTTTCCTGACAGTCCTTTAGGTTCAAAGTCCAGCTGTAATCTCCTATTCCAGATACACCAATTGCCATTGAGTTATTTGTGCCTTCTGTTGAGAAACTTGATCATCATTTAAGCAAAGAAATTCAGCAAATTCACAGTCCATTGCACACAGTCCTCTTTGTTTCTGTGGCATCCACATGCTGCAGTAAAGTTCCACCGTGGGATGGAGGAACCCAAATCTCAGGCTCACGAGTGGACCAGTTCTCAGAAATCACTGGGCTGTTCTCACAACCCTGGGTAACACTGTCCAGGTGAACTGAGCCTTTTTTGTCTCATACTGAGGCTCTCCTATTCAATGGCAAATAACCTTAGGCTTCCTTTGGCCAAACTAGGCAGAAAAGGCATCCTTCAAATCCAGAAGGTAAACTCTACCTACTCATTCCCTAACTTGGTTAATAAAGTGTATGGATTTGCCACCACGGAGTGTATACATTCAACAACTCTATTTCTTGCCCTCAAATCTTTTACTAAACTATAGCACTTGCTATCCAATTTTTCATTGGCAAGATTGGGGTATTGTATTTGGATTCACATTCAATTAGTAATCCAAAATCCCAAAGTTATCTATTTTTCTTTTATCCTTCTCCAGTTGCATATCCTCAAAGGGCACTGCTTTACCCTGACTGGGCTAGCCCTAGCTCTTGCTTTTAACTTAGGGCTGCATTTTGGCTCTACCAGGCATCCCTGATACCCACACTCCTAAGCATACCTTATTTAAGATGTCTGCAACTTCTAGGGGTACAACATTGTTTTTCCCAGTTTGTATTAAAGCCAGACTTACAATTTTCAACCAGATAATATTGTTTGACCCTTAGCTCCAGTTTTATTGAATTTCATCTCTGCATCAATTTGATCTAATAAGTCTTGCCAGAGTAACGGTTTTGGACAACCTGGCATGTACAGGAATTTATGCATTCCTACTTATTTTCTCAGCCCGTATTTAGTTGATCCCAAAAGGTAAGCTTTTTCTTGTTGGGCAGTAACTCCTACTACTGTTGCAAAATCATCTATGGGTGGTAAGAGGCCCCCGTACCCACCAGAAAATAATCCTCTTTATCCTGCTCTCCTAGCTTCAATTTAACCAGTGGATTTGCTAGGAATATCTTCCCAGGTTCCCATCATTCAGCTTTTGCAATCAGAGACGGTTGGATTTCTCCCCCAATGTCTCATTTCTCTGCAGTTCGCACACTGCTTTCAGTCCAGCAGGGGTGGAACCCTCCATGGGCTCTTCCAGGCCCCCCCCACCTCTTTCTGAGGGGACCCCTCTTTCTGAGGGGTGCTCTACTCTAGCACCACAACAGTAACAGCTGTTGCTATTCCCAATTTCCTTACTATTTCTGTTTCTCAATTAGTTTTTTTCTTCATATTGCTCACCCTCTTTGGTTCTGACAACCCTGTTACACCTTGCTCATCTTTGCCTTCCTCAGCCTGCGTCTTTCTCAAACTTTTCACTTCCCAAACTCTCATCACTACATAAACTACTAATATTACAGTTTAACCTCCTCCTCTCCAGAGGTTTCCAGTGCTAACACTGGAATTTTGGGTTTCCTAGATCTCTGCACATGAAGGCTATTCTCACTGCCAGTGCCCCATCCTCTCCACCTCCCCCCATTCGCAAGTAACGCTGTTTACAACAGCAGTCTCTGACTCCGGCACTCACTCCGAGGGTTCTGCTCACAGGGGAATGGTGTGGGGGGCTGCTCTCATGCCAGTGCAGATAAACTCACTTTCTCTTTAACCCTTTTTCCTTTGTCCACTGTTCATACCCTCAGTTACACTTCCACATACCCTCAATCAAGCTTCTGTATACCATTAACAATTACACTTACTTATACCATCAACACTGTTTGTCCCATTCCCTTCAGAACCTACAAATTAAACAATACAGTTCTTCAGTTTCCATAAACACCCAGTACTTAGTCTCATGATTAGAGCACTGAATTATAAAAACTGTTCATGTTACTTCATTTACCTTCCCTCCTTAAGAATAACAGTAACTGTAAGAAGGCATTATAGTTTAGGGTCCCATTCCGATGCCACTTCTCATCATCTTCTAACTTATATACTAACCACCATTGATTGCAATACTTGATTAAAGTTTACTTACTCAGGGTGCCTCCAGGTTCCCCTGCAATATCCCACCAGTGTGCCAATGCACATCCCAAAGGGGTTTGTTTGGGGATTTCCTTCCCCTGGGAGCCTCCCATGATGTTTACAAAATTCTTATTGATTCCTAATTTCCTCAAAGTTTCCACAAACAACCCTTAACACCGTATAGTGATATTGTTCAGTTATAAACACTTGGAAACAGATCTTACAGAAGCCTGTCCACCTTCCTTGACACACTTCCCTGCAATCAGAACACAGTACTACATAAACAGGCTGACACTCATTCCCTGAAAGGAACGCATCTCACTCACACCACACTCACTCTGACATTTAGAACAAAAAACATGGTTTATACATAATACACAGTTCTGATGATGTCCTTTAGCTGGAATCTTAATAACACTAGTATATTAGTCGATCAGTTGCAGGCTTGAAGATTTTTCCGAAAGTCAGCTTGACCTGAAATGATTAGATACACAGTACCGAACACTCAGCAGATGGTGATAACAATAATACAACCTTTAACTCCCACAACTATCTCCAGGAGAATCCACGTTAACATTTGACAAAATCCGTGTTGATGGACGCTAGACTGAACATGAGCCAGCAGTGTGCCCAGGTGGCCAAGAAGGCCAATGGCATCCTGGCTGGCATCAGAAACAGTGTTGCCAGTAGGAACAGGGAAGTAATCATCCCCCTGTACTCAGCACTGGTGAGGCCACACCTCGAGTACTGTGTCCAGTTTTGGGCCCCTCACTGTAAGAAAGACATCGAGGCCCTGGAGCATGTCCAGAGGAGGGCAACAAAGGTGGTGAGGGGTCTGGAGCACAGGCCTTATGAAGAGCGGCTGAAGGAGCTGGAATTGTTTAGTCTGGAGAAGAGGAGGCTCAGGGGAGACCTTATTGCTCTCTATAACTACCTGAAGGGAGGTTGTAGTGAGCTGGAGGTCAGCCTCTTCTCTCGTGTGTCTAGCGATAGGACTAGAGGGAATGGCTTCAAGCTGCACCAGGGAAGATTCAGGCTGGTCGTTAGGAAATACTACTTATCTGAAAGGGTGGTCAGTCACTGGAATGAGCTGCCTAGGGAGGTGGTGGAATCACCGAGCCTGGTGGTGTTCAAAGAGCGTTTGGATGTTGTGTTGAGGGACATGGTTTAGCGAGAACCATTGGTGATGGGCAAATGGTTGGACTGGATGATCCTGTGGGTCTTTTCCAACCTTTGTGATTCTATGATTCTATGATTCCCGCTGTTACCAATCACCTAAGGGAGAGATGTTGCTCTTTCCTTGCGTACAACTTACAGGTCCCCTTCATAGGAATTCCCCAAGGAGTCTTCCTACCCCAGCCGGCAACCTAACCCATGAGCACACGTACCTCGGGGGGGGGGGAGCAGACACGCTCCTTCATACCCTGCGTAGGACATCTCCTCACGCCTTACAGGTTGCCCCTTTACCATACACATACCTGGTCCGCCTATGGATGGTCCTTGTCTGTCCCTGCAGTGATCGGGTGAGGAAGGGAGTCCTTCCAAGAAATCTTGGGGTGCACCAAAGGTGTCCTCTCTCTCAGCCAGTCTTGCAGCCGAACAGAGCAGGTCCCATCTGGGGTGCCAAATTGACGTGTGGAAATCAGACCCTATAGCCAGTAAGTATATAGAGCAGGTATGTGTTTATTGGTGACGCGCGTACACCCTGGTGCAAGGGGGATCGCTTCCCCTAACTTGCACACTGTCAGGAGATATTGTGCTATAGATTTAGGTCGAACTATTACATAATCAGTAGTTGACAGGAATTCAGATACATATTCATTACATTCCCGAGAGCCCGTTAGCATGCAGTCCCTCCCCTCCTCGCACGTGCGTAGTAGGTCATGATGATGAAGGCTCATAGTCTTCCTCGCAAATGCTCATAGTCTTCCTCACTGCAAGCTTCTGACCCCAAAGGGGGGGGGCATCCCCCGAACCGGTTTCAGCTTGCCCTGTAGACATCTAATCACCTCCCTGCCAAATGTTTTCGAGCTGCTCTCCAGTCCTTATCTTTATGGCCTTCATCCTCCTTGTTATTCCAGACCTAGTGTCTGTGAAAGTGGTTGGAATCCCTTGTTTTCTAACACTCTCTACCTAAACTATCTCTATTTGCCCCTTATTTCTACTTTGTGAAGCTACTTTCCCTTTTCTTGCTGTGAGGCCCTTCTCTCTATAACTGCAGGGTTCTGTTCTCACTCTTCAACCCCATATAACAATCATGCTGACATTCAGGGTGATTATAGAGGGTAAAGAACATATCAGCATATGCAACTTCCTCCCATTTGCCCTTCCTTCGCAAAAACAACATTAACTGCAAACATGTATTGTAATTCAAAGTGCCGTTTAAAGGCCATTTTTCACTGCTTTCCAGTTTATCTAACAACCACCACTGATTACAATATTTAATTAAGTTTTTCTTGCTCATGATTCCCCCAGGTTCCTCTGCAATATCTCACCAGTGAGCCAAGATGCACCCAAGTGGGGTTTACCTGGGAACTTCCTTTTGAGATCAGGAGCCCAGGTGGGTCTAGGGTTTGAACATATAGGGGTTAAATAAGCTAGCTTTAGAAACTAGGGAAGGAGAAGGACATCTCAACATTTCATGGTCAGTTGTGCAAACACAAAGAAAGAAATAATACGAAATGAATGGCTTTGACCGGTTTGAATGCACCGTAAAAAGGTCAGACCGAGGAAGACGTCAAGCCTTTATGAGGAAGACTTCTGACTTCATCCCCACGACCACCAGAGGGAGACCCCCTACTATGGACAATGCATGCGCCAGGGGAGGGGTAGTATGTAAACGAATTTCCGGAAGGATAATGAATATGTAGATGGGTTCCAAGAATTCTGCTGAATATGTATGGACTTGGCTTACAAATTTGTAGCGTTTTTGCTTGCTGGTGTGCAAGTTTGGTGGAGTGATCCCCCTTGCACCCGGCCAGCTGAATAAACCATACCTACTTTATAACCTAACTGGGTTATAGAGTTTGATTCCGCAAGTCACTTTCCCTGTGCTGCCCCCATATTAAATTTTATTGGTTCCTTATTGTTTCTACAAGTCCACACCTAATATCTAATGTATCAGTTTGACCAAATATGTATTCCTCTTTAAACCCCAGCCCACAATCCCCACAGATATGCCAGTCTCTCCTATTCCACTGTAATTGTTGGACAGCATTACAGGTCAAGCATCTGATAACAAATACAGGGTTGCAACTTCCTTTCAGGGTGCAACAGACATTCAATTACAACTAGGTCACACATTCACACCACTCCCACCTTGGATTCAATATCTAGCATTCACACTATGTAGCAACCGCTTATAAAGTCACCGTTGCTAGGTAATGGAGTCTGCCTACTTCCCCAGGGCATGGGAACACTGAAATCCCTGGGCAAGAGCTATAACCAACACCCCCCAGCAATGAGAGCACTTATATTATAAACGGAATTCCACAGGCAATAATTTTATACCAGAAACACTTAACAATTACAAAGATAATAACAATGACAAACAGTTTCTATTACTAGAAGAAAGAAAACAAGTTTGGACGTGTACCCCTTAGATAAGCCCTACCAGGCCCCCTCGTGGCAGCTAACCAGAAAGAAAAAAGGTCCAGACATGTACCCCGTAGATAAACCCTGCCAGGTCCCCTCCTGGTAGCTGACTGCAAATGTCCTCCCCTGTGACAGGTCACTTTACACACTTAAGATGACATATATAAAACCTTTCACTTTGTCCATCACCAGCTGTTCCCCATGCAGGAGAATGAAACCATGGATTGAGACTCTGCACTCGCCCCGTAGCTTAGCTACATTTCACTCACACCACACTTACACTATGGATCTGACAACTTTTGTGGCCACAATCTTTCCGAAGTATTACAAAGCTTCCATTCCTGAGCGCACCACAGCCTCACTCTCAGAATACCTTGTAAGTTATACCTGTGAGGTTCTCAGAATTCTCCTCAGGATACCTCCCCAAGCGGGACCCCCTTCCTGAGGGGTGTACTTCCACACAAATTGCTATCACCCCAACCGTTACCTGTGGATCCACCCTCAGGGGAAGCACCCTCACTCCTTCACCCCCGTGTAGGATGTCTCCTTATAACTTATGGGTCCCCTGTACCTGTAACATACCTGGTCTGTGCTGTAGCTCTTTCCCTGCTCCACAATGGGTGTATCGGCCTGGGGAGCCTTCTCTGAATTTGTTGGGGCACACCAGAGGGGTCTCTGGTCCAACCAGCCCTGCGGTCCAGCAAAGATGCTCCTGGATGGCATGCCAAAACTGGCTTGCGGAATCAAACTCTATAACCACAGAGCAGTTATAAAGGAGGTATGTTTTATTCGGTGCCACGCACACACCAGGTGCAGAGAGGGGTACAGATCCCTTCCTAATCTGTACCCTGAACGCAGGTAAATGCCTTCATTTATAGAAATGGTATATGTATATTCATAGACAAGGAGTGGTTGTTACAATTACTTCTGGAAGCTCATTACAATATTCTATACCTATTCTACACCCAAAACTCCACCCCTAACGCTTCTATGCATACATGGTGCCTCCTGGTGGTCATGGTGATGAAGGCCATATGTATTCCAGCTTCTAGAATGGTTTCTAAGATGCAGCTCCTTGGGTTACGGTTGAGGTACCCCACATCTTTCCCATTGTTCATGCTCAACTACTTCACAATTTTAACAATATATGATAAATTATCCCTTATTCGCTATGAAAAGCGCAACTAAGAGTTCCCATATTTTGCATTACATCATCACGTATCTAACTTTAATCACTATAAAATACACTGTTTTCAATAATATTTTTCCACATAAGGTAGATCGTGCCTTGTAGTGAGGGGCCCAACACTGAACACGTTATTTGAGGTGCAGCCTCAGAGCTGAATATAGGGGAATCATCACCTCCCTGCTCCTGCTGGCAACACTATTTCTGACTATTCAATGCTATTTCAAGTCAGGATGCCATTGGCCTTCTTGGCCACCCGGGCACACTGCTGGCTCATGTTCAGTTGAGCATCAATCAATACCCCCAGGACTGCCTCTTCCATAGTCTGCCAGCCACTCAGAGCCCCATGCCTGTAGTGTTGCTTGGGGTTGATGCGGCCAAAGTGCAGGACCCGGCATTTGGTCTTGTTGAACCTCATCCCGTTGGCTTCAGCCCAGCTATCCAGCCTGTCCAGATCCCTCTGTAGGGCCTTGCTACCCTCAGGCAGACCAACACTTCCAGCCAGCTTGGTGTCATCTGCAAACTTACTGAGGGTGCACTCAATGCCCTCATCCAGGTCATCAATAAAGATATTGAAGAGGACAGGCCCCAGCACAGACCCCTGGGGAACACCACTCGTGACTGGCCACCAGCTGGATTTAACTCCATCCACCACCACTCTCTGGGCCCAGCTCTCCAATTTTATTCTCCAGCCAGTTCTTTACCCAGCCAAGAGTGTACCTGTCCAAGCCATGGGCTGCCAGCTTCTGCAGGAGAATACTGTGGGAGACAGTGTCAAAGGCTCTGCTGAAGCCTAGGTAGACTATGTCAACAGCCTTTCCTTCATCCACCAGACGGGTCACTAGATCATAGGAGATCAGGTTGGTCAAGCAGGACCTGCACTTCATGAATCCATGTTGACTAGGCCTGATCCCCCTGGTTATCCCGCACATGCCATGTGATCTCCCTCAAGACAATCTGCTCTATAACCTTCCCTGGCACCGAGATCAGGCTGACAGGCATATAATTCTCCAGATCCTCCTTGCAACTCTTGTTGTAGATGGGAGTCATATTTCCAGTCTTCTGAGATCTCTCCAATTGACCAGCGTACAATCAACAAATACACAGAGTGGTGTGGTTAGGCTGGTATCTACGGATTGCATAACTAGAAAGATTATCACACTGGAAAAGAAATAATTGAAAATAAATGAAAATGCTCACCCATATCCTAGGCTCATAGAAAAACTCCAAAGGGAGCAATCTCACAGAAACACAGAATGGTCTGGGTTGGAAGGGACCTCAAGGATCATGAATCTCCAACCCCCCTGCCAGGCAGGGCCACCAACCTCCCCATTTACTAGACCAGGTTGCCCAGGGCCCCATCCAACCTGGCCTTGAACACCTCCAGGGACAGGGCATCCACAACCACTCTGGGCAGCCCGTTCCAGCACCTCACCACTCTCCTGGTAAAGAACTTCCCCCTAACATCCAACCTAAATCTTCCCTCTTTCAACTTAAAACCATTCCCCCTTGTCCTGCTGTTATCTACCCTTTCAAAGAGTTTACTCCCTTCTTGTTTATAGGCTCCCTTCAGGTACTGAAAGGCTGCAATGAGGTCACCCTGCAGCCTTCTCTTCTCCAGGCTGAACAAGCCCAGCTCCCTCAGCCTGTCTTCGTAGGGGAGGTGCTCCAGCCCCCTGATCATCTTTGTGGCCCTCCTCTGGACCCTCTCCAACACCTCTCTGTCTTTCTTGTACTGGGGGCTTCGTACCTGGACACAGTACTCCAGATGGGGCCTCACAAGAGCAGAGTAGAGAGGGACAATCACCTCCCTGTCCCTGCTGGCCACCCCTCTCATGATGGAGCCCAGGATACCATTTGCTTTCCGAGCTGCAAGAGCACACTACTGGCTCATGTTAAGTTTGTCATCCATCAGGACCCCCAGGTCCATCTCCGCAGAGCTGCTCTCAAGGACTGCTCCTTCCAGTCTGTATAGATGCCTGGGATTCCTCCAGCCCAAGTGCAAAACCCTGCACTTTGCTGTGTTGAACCTCATTAGGTTCACCCGGGCCCACCTTTCAAGTCTGTCAAGGTCCCTCTGAATGGCATCCCTTCCTTCCTCCTTGTCAACCGCACCACTCAGCTTGGTGTCGTCAGCAAACTTGCTGAGGGTGCACTCGATTCCGTCGTCGATGTCATTGATAAAGATGTTAAAGAGCTCCGGTCCCAAGACAGACCCCTGGGGGACTCTGCTCGTTACCGGCCTCCACCTGGACATAGAACCATTGATCACCAGCCTCTGTCTACGGCCTTTCAACCAATTTCCTATCCAACGAGTGGTCCACCCATCAAATCCACATCCCTCCAATTTGCAGATAAGGATGTGGTGGGGGACCATGTCAAAGGCCTTGGTCAAGTCCAGGTAAATGACATCGGTCGCCTTCCCTTCATCCACCAACGCCGTCACTCCATCATAGAAGGCCACCAGATTGGTTAAGCATGATCTCCCCCTGGTGAAGCCGTGCTGGCTGTCTCGGATCACACACTCGTTCCTCATGTGATCGAGCATGTCATCCAGGAGGATCTGTTCCATGATCTTCCCAGGCACAGAGGTGAGACTCACCAGCCTGTAGTTCCCCAGGTCCTCCTTGCTCCCTTTCTTGTAAATGGGAGTGATGTAACCCTTCCTCCAGTCGTCTGGGACCTCGCCTGATAGTCATGACTTCTCAAATATGATGGAGAGCGGCTCGGCAACCACCTCAGCCAGCTCCTTCAGAACCCTGAGATGCACACCATCCGGCCCCAAAGACTTGTACTCATCCAGTCTCATGAGGCAGTCTCGGACTTGCTCTGCCCTTACAGTGGGGGGGGGATTTACCCCCTGGTCCCCTCCTAGAGGCTTGGGGGTGCAGGGCTCAGGAACGTGAGAAAGACTAGAATCCTGGCCACCAGTGAAGACCAAGGCAAAGAACTCATTCAGTACCTCAGCTTTCTCTTCATCCATTGAAGCCAGTTCTCCTTTTAAATTTACTAAAGAAGGTACACGCGTTTTGGCCTGTCTCTTCTGGCCAATGTACCTGTAGAATGTCTTCTTATTGTTTTTCGCATCCCTCGCCAAGTTCAGTTCTACCTGCGCCTTGGCTTTCCTGATCCTATGTCTGCAAGTCCGGACAGCATCCCTGTACTCTTCCCAGGTGACACGCCCTTGCTTCCAGAGCTTGTACGCACCTTTCTTTGCCCTCAGTGTGCCCAGCAGGTCCTTGCTGAGCCATGCTGGTTTCCTATTTCGTCTGCCTACTTTCCTATTCAGAGGGATGGAGACCTCTTGTGCTTTCGGGAGGGCATCCTTGCAGAGTAGCCAGCTCTCCTCCACATCTTTATCTTTAAGGACAGCATCTCAGGGGATCTTGGCCAACAATTCACTGAACAGCTTAAAGTTCGCTCTTCCAAAGCTCAGAGTCCTGACCCCACCCTTTGCCAGGTCCACATCCCTCGAGATCACGAACTCAACCAGGGCATGGTCGCTGCAGCCCAGGCTGCCTCCAACGTTGACATCTTTGATGATCTCTTCCGCATTGGTGAGCAGCAGGTCCAGTAACGCTTCACCTCTGGTTGGTCTGTCCACTACCTGGACCAGAAAGTTGTCATCAATGGATTCCACGAGCCTTCTGGACCTCTTGCAGCTTGCCGTGTGGTCTTTCCAACAGATGTCCAGATGGTTGAAGTCCCCCACCAGGACGAGGGCCCGTGAGCACGATGCCTCCTGCATCTGAATAAAGAAAGCCTCGTCAACAGCCTCCCCTTGATCAGGTGGCCTGTAGTATACCCCTATCAGCAGCTGACCTTTATTAGTCCCATCCCTAATTCTAACCCACAGGCTCTCGACCTGTTCCTGACTTTCTCAGAGGGAGCTCCTCACAGTCTATTCACTCTTTGACATAGAGGACAACTCCCCCACCCTTCCTACCTCGCCTATCCCTTCTAAAGAGCTGATACTCATCAATGGTAGTATTCCAGTTGTGGGAGTCATCCCACCATGTTTCTGTGATAGCAACAAGGTCATAACTTTCCAAGTGCATCACAGTTTCCAACTCATCCTGTTTGTTACTCGGGCTGTGTGCATTGGTATAAAGGCACTTCAGCTGGGCTTTCCCTCTTGCCGCCTTTATAGGGGGGATCTAGGGTCCCCTAGAACAGTAGCATTCCCAGCATCCCCCTGCCCTACTCCATTCCTTTGTACTCCACCATCTTTGCCCATGGAGTTTGGTACGAGCCCTCTAACGACCCGCTCAACCCCAGTGGCCCTCGTTTTGTCCCCTTCCCCCTTCATACCTAGTTTAAAGACCTTTCAATGAGTCCCACCAGTTCCTCAGCCAAGATCCTCTTACCCCTCAGAGACAGGCTACTTCCATCAGCAGCCATCATGCCAGGTACTGAGTAAATTGCCCCGTGGTCAAAAAAACAAAAATTCCTGTGTTTGCACCAACCTCTGAGCCATTTATTTAAGAGGTGGGTTTTTTGGATCCTCTCAGTACCCTTTCCTGTCACTGAAGGTACAGAAGAGAAAACCACCTGCACACCAGCCCCATCAACTACCCGCCCCAGTCCCCTGAAGTCTTTCTTGATAGACCTCAGGCTTTTCTCAGCAATTTCATCTCTGCCAGCCTGAATTATCAATAAGGGGTAATAGTCAGAAGGGCGAATCAGTCCAGGAAGTTTCCTTGAAATGTCCCTGACCCATGCCCCAGGGAGGCAGCACACCTCCCTACGGGTAGGGTCAGGCCGACATGTAGGGCCTTCTGTTCCTTGAAGGGTCATAGTTGTCACCTATGACAACTACCCTTCTGTCCTTCCAGGTGGAGGCAATCGTGAGGCGTGGGGTTGACTGCTTCACCCAAGGCAACCTCACGGGTGGACCTCCCTCCACAGTCTCACTCATCCCTCCCTCAAGTTCCAGGGCCTCAAACATATTGTGCAGAGGCACCTGGGGAGCTGAGGATGGTCAGGATGGGGGATGCCCACCTTGCCAAGCCGGTATCTGTTTCCACTCCTCCTCCTCTCTCAAATTGCTGCTAGGGGGAGATCTCTAGAAAGGAAGGATTCCCCTTTCCAGAGGGGAAGGATCTCCAGAAAGAGATTCTTCTTCAGTGCCAGTCAGCCCTTAAATAGGGTCTAGGAGAGGTGGAGCCAGGCTCCATCTCTTCCAGTCACACAGGTGAATTGCCTTTACCTGTGCTCCCGCAGCTGACTCAGTGCTTGCCTCAGCTGATCAATCAGAGGGTCATGCCATGATTCAACAGTTCCCATACAACCAGGAATGCTGATAGATGGAAAGTGGCTTGGCTATCACTTCCGCCAGTTCCCAGTTCCACCAGTTTGCTTTCTGCACATCCTAACAACTTAATTGTACTCTCTCTAAGTTGCCCACCCCTTCTTCCACAGGAGGAAGATTCTCTTTTTCTCCTGGAGCCTCAGGAAAACCTCCCTGTTCATCCACACCAGTTTTCTTCCCTGCTGGCTCATCTTGCTGCACAGGGGGGGACAGTCTGCTCCTGCACCTTTAAGACTTCTCTCTTGAGGAGCATCCTTCCTGGACCCCTTTTCCCTTCAGGATTGAATCCCAAGGGACTCTTCCTACCAGCATCCTGAACAGTTCCAAGTCCTCCATCAGGAAGTCCAAGGTAACAGTTTTGCTGCCACCCCTCCTGACTTCACCAACAATCAACAACTCTACCATTTCATGGTCACTTCATTTAAGGGGTTGGCAGTGGAGGGGAGAGCATATTTTGCTAGAGATCCTTGCCTACCTGAGGTCTTCTGAAAATAAAGTTGTTTTTTTTTTGTGTATGTGTTGGCTGCTGCAGTTGGGCTTGTTTTCATTTGTTGTAGCCAAAGACTTTGTCAGTCTGCTATTATTGCAGTACTTTCCATCCCGTTGTAGTATTGCACTTTGCAAGCCAGGTCAATACTTATTTATGATGGATTGTCTTAAAAAAAAAAAAAAAAAAAAAAAAAAAAAAGAATAATGCATTGGATGGTCATTAAGACCCAGAATATACTGAAAGAGGAACTCCTGGAGGAACCCCCAGGAATTCTGGGTTCCCTATGGCTAAACGCTGTTTGGATGGGGCTCTAGAAGGGATGATTGTCCCATTACTAAATCCCTCTCAAAAATGGCCAATTTCCTGAATAAATTAAGACAAAGCTTTTTGAGAACCAAGAAGAGAATAGTAGTAGTATCTGCTATGGCATGGCTACTGCTGCTTCTCACTATTAATGCATATCGTTCTATGGTGGAAGAATTAAAAGATGAAAATGAGCTTTTGAAAGCTCATATTAGATAACTGAAGAATAAAGTTACATTTTTGACAGGGCAAACTGCCCCATCTTAAAATGGAACTTCCCCTTTGAAATTAAGAGCCATATCATTAGAAGGAGAAAAGGACTTGGATCAGCAGGATCCTTGGATCCTAGTTGAACCCAAGAACAAAAAGAAGGCCAAGCAGATTAAAATCCAACTAGAGGATCTGGGAACTTCAGATCCTCTAGAAATAAGACCAGTAATAACTCAGAAGACAAAGAAAATCCAAGACAGACCAGTGGGATCGGCAGCCAAAGAATAGCCCCTGCACATACCACATTACATGTAACAGACTGCCTGTACACAGCTGCCGAGCTCATGGATCTGTTACAACGACTTAAGCACAGACCACGAGAGAACATCCCAACTTGGCTGTTGAGATTATGGGACATGAGGGCCAAAAGTGTGGTAATTAATGGGCCCGAGATTTCTAAACTGGCATCCATTACCCCACATCTGGCTCTCAAAGACTACATGCGACTGTTATAAATGATGACATAAACCATTCTCTAATTCAATGGATAATGGCAGTGTGTAGAATCACATGGCCAAACAAAAGCAATGTACTGATAAATACTGGTTTATGGACCTCTGTGGAAAAACAACTTGTTAATGTATATAGGGGATGTTAGAACTTGTAATAAATGATTTAGATCGTTCACATTGACTGGCCTGGGTTGAAAAGGACCTCATAGATCATCTCAAAGACACACCTGAGTCCATGCCTCAGACACTGCAGACGGTGCCCACTGTGTGGGGTGAATCAAGGGGAGGCTGAGCAAGCCCAGTCCAGCAGCACTGCCTGACTGAACTACAGAGAGATTGTTTTGTGCGTGCCCGTAGAGTTCTGCAGGACAGAAGGTGAGCAGTTGAGAACTATGGGGAGTTCACTAACAAAGGAGCAACAAGTAAATCTCAAAGGATTACAGAGAAATTTAGAGTTTCAGAATCAACCTATAACTACCTCAGCATTAGCTACTTCTCTTAAATGGTGTATGGTAACTGTTGAGCACCTGGGGAAAGGATCCAGTCAGCCCTGGGAGCACAGGTGAAGGTAATTCACCTGTGCAACTGGAAGGGGTGGAGCCTGGCTCCACCTCTCTTAGACTTTATTTAAGGACTAACTGCCAGTGTGGAAGGATCTCTAGTTAGAGATCCCCTCCCTTGTAGAGTTTTCCCTCACAAACCTAGATCTTTAAAGATGAGTGAGCACTTTTCCTTTGTAACACCGTTCCATTCACGCTAGTCCCTTTGCTACTCTACTCCTGTATCATTCTTCCACTGAGTTGACCTTTCTGATTGTTACAAACGGATAAACAAATGTCCCTGAGTTTCCAATAACTGAGTTTTCTTTTTTAAGGAGAGCTTTGGGACAAAATTGTCACAAAACTCTGGGAGGTTTCTACTACTTATTTCTTTCATAAAATAGCTGCTAAAACTTGGACCAATTTGGCACCAAACATTGGAAGCACTCAAATTCAACAAGGAAAGGCAAACTCTTCCGACTGTTCCCCATCACCCTGCCCCCCACTGCCTCTCAGTGAAGGAAGCAGCTCCTGCTTGGACCCAATTAGCTACTCCAACCCCACTCCCAGCCAGGGAGAAAAAAAAAAATTGCTACCCTCTGCTGCCCACTGCACCCCTGTCCCTCACCATGCTACTGCCATTCTCTGCACCCCCCCACTCGTAGCTAATCACAACGCTGCAGCCCTCTTGCACCACCTCCATCACTCACCATGACACTGCCGCACTCCACACCCCCCACATGTAACTTCATTAAAGACAAGGATGGACCAGAACCAGAGAAACTTTTTGATCCTGTTCCATGTCCTGCTCAGGGATATGATTTAGCAAAGGATTGTTAGAGTTATGGTAGTTCAATTAGGTTGCAGTTGGACTGGATTGTTGCAAGAGGGCTCTGAGCTCCCTTGCACGTGCAGCAAGAGAGGTGCAGACTCCCTTGTTGGTGGAGAACAAAGGACATTTATTGTAGGTGCTTACAACTTTTTCTACCCGTACAACAACTGGTCACATGTAGGAGCCAGACACCTCATGTGTGTTTACATCTGGCTCAAGTTACTGCTGAGCTTTTTTACTACTTAGCAAGATAATTACTTTCTTTATCCCACACTTGATCTTTAAGGTCTTTTCCAACCTGAGCAATTCCATGATTTTATTTCTGTAATTTATCATGCAAAATCAGCCCCCCGGTGGGAATCCCTGCCTTATAAGGGACTGAAGGAGCTAAGGAAGTAAAAGAAAGATGATGGAATTAAGTCTGCTCTTACATATAATCTTTTAGTTGCTGCAGCAATTGGACAGATCAATATAATGGAAAAGACATTACAACAAAGATGTGAAGATGAAAGAACCAGCGCAATAGAAAGGTGCTATAAAGAAAGGGAAGAAGATTGCTCACCCATATCAGAAAATTCTAGGTTCCCAAAGGAAAGCTCCCTCAAGAAAGAATCTCTAGAAAAAGATCTGCCCCTGCTACCAGTCAGCCCTTAAATGAGATCTAAGAGAGGTGGAGCCAGGCTCCACCCCTTCTGGTTGCACAGGTGAATTGCCCTCACCTGTGCTCTTAGGGCTGACCAGGTCCTTTCTTCAGTGGTTCAGGCCGTGACTCAACATGTAAGAAACATGCTCTCTGTGATCCAGAGAGAGTTAGGAGTACATCAGATATATGGTGGAAACTCACAAGAACAACACCAGAAAGTATGCTGGTATACTAGTGTCATGGTTTTGTAACTTCGCTATTGGTATTCCACATCATAACATCATGGACAAAAGAGAAGAACTACGTATCCCAGAGGACCTCACGGTCAGAGAAGGAAGACACATCACGGAAGATACGTCATCTGGTTGCGCGCGGTGCTTCTTCACTTTCGCTTGCTACCGGGAGAGGAGTGGGTGTGCTTTCCAAGCCGGGCGCCTTCATCAAGTAAGGCTTTCGGTTTCGGAAACTCTCTCACTCTCTCTCTCTCTCCCTCTCTATCGCTCTTTCGCTCTCTCCCTCATTTCATTTGGTTTATTATCCTTACTCCCAATTAGATTGTATTGTATCGTGTCATCTTGCATCCCAACATCATAGTAAAATAAGTTCTCCTTCTTAGATTGTTGCCACCGCTTCATTTTTTCTTGGGAAGTCAGGGGGGAGGGGGGCCCGCAAGCCTACTGCCCCCCTGTCACGGGCACAGATCTATCTAGGTAACTCCGTGACAACTAGCAGCAACATTTGAAAGATAGGAGTGTGAGAAACATTGTAGAACAAATGAAGGCAATGACAGAGCCTTTATTTGAGAAATAGGCACACGAGGAAAAGATATCAAAAAGAATTGACTCACCCCTCCCGGTAACAGCGCGCAGAGAGAGACGAGCTGAGGAATGTGTCCCTCCCCCATTCGTACCGTCGCGCCGCCGGAGAGAAGGGCGGGGGCAAAGAGAGGGACCCGCGCAGACTCAGACTGCACAGGAAGTATTGCAGAGACTCCAGACCACCCCCCCCCAATTCCAGGCACTCACACACTCACATAGCCCACCCATTGGTTCAGGCTGTGACCCTGGAATTCCACTACAAACACGCTCAAGATCAAAAATTTCTAATCAGGCAAAGATCTCTGTGAAGAGAGAAGTTGCACAACTAGTCAGTGAAATCCATTCTGTTATATACCCTGGGTTCGACACAGGTAACACTGGTTGAGTGTCTCAGGCTCACAATCTTCCGACACTGTTGCTACCTTACATTTCCATACAATGTCTGTTACCAACCTATTGTTTTTAGGTATGTTCTGTACTTTTTATGGTGACAGGAGAACAATATTTTTGAAAATTAGCACTCTAGTTCTGTCCTGTACCAGACTCTCCCCTACCCTATATAATTACCTTACCTAGTGCCTGTGCCAATTCTACCCAGGTTGGAACGCCCGAGTCTCAGCTTTACTCTGTTCAGGAGCTTTCTTTGTGAAAGGCAACTTATCCTATGCTACATACAGAAATACTGGAAATTTGCACTGCAAAAACACAATCTACCTCTCACAATTCCCCCTCTTTTTACCCTTTTGTGTTTTTGCACCAGACTATGAAACGCTTCTAATATAAGAAAACTGTTACTAACCCAACTTGATGATTGATAATAATAATAATCTTCACCCTTGTACGATTCATCCCAGTATGAACAAGTAGTAAGTCTTGTATCAGAGCATAATGAGCATTACAGGTTCTAAGCTACTAAGGGATAAGATGGGGAAGTTAGTAGTAGTAAAGAAAGAAATCCTAGCAAACGGTTTACAGAGCAGGATAATCACCACCAGGGAATCCAGCAATGTCTCGTTGGTCCATGGGGAGGCAGCAGGTTGGTCAGCAACGTCTCGTTGACTTACATGGCTGCATTTTGGCACATGGGCTACCTGTTCTTCCTCAGAACTCTTCAGGCCTGCCTACCTCAATTATCAGGGTCGTCATGTCCTGTCCATCACTGTGATGGTAGCTTCCGGGGTACCCACATTTTTGTTCATCAGGAGGAATTGCACGTCTGTCCTCATGGTAGTCAACCATTAACTTCAAAAACTTGTTGGGCAGGTCATGCCTTGGATGGGTGCTGTTGAACAGGATTTGAGCCAAGCATTGTTCCTGCGTCTCATGCCACCCGGCGGTGCAAAGCTTGCTATCACTGTCCCATGGTGGTTTTAAGAAAAAAAGCATTGAGGAGAATGAAGGGAGAAGGGAAAGATGCATGTTAAAATCACACAAAAGCAAAGGAACAAATGTCATGGTTTTGTAATTTTGCTACAAGTATTCCACATCATAACATCATGAACAGCACGAGTAATTAAAGGGTTAATACTCCAGTTCCATGGATTGACAACCTTCCAAATACTTGCTTCTCAAAAGAGAAGACGAACTACATATCCCAGAGGACCTCATGGTCAGAGAAGGATGATACGTCACGGAAGTCACGGGATCTGGCTCTCTCTCACTGCCAAGCAGAGGGGTGGGTGTGCTTCCAAGCCATGTGCCTTCATTCAAGTAGGCCTTTCGGTTTCGGAAACTTTCTCTCTTATTTTATTTTATTTATTAGCCTCAATTCCAATTAGATTGTATTATGTTGTGTTATCTTGCATTCCGATATCATAGTTAGTAAAATAAGTTTCCTCCTTAGATCGTTGCTGCTGCTTCCTTTTTTCCTTTTCCCTATCTGAGCCCAGCTCCCATTTCCCTACCCCTTTCCCTTTTCCCTTCCCATTTTTGGGAGCCAGGGGGCCCACGTGCCTACTGCCCCCCGTCACGGGCATAGATTGATCTGGATAACTCCATGACAACAAAACATGAATGCTGCCAATGTGCATAACAGAACTTGCCTTACCCCTGGATCACCAGGAGGCTAGGAAAAGTAATCTAATATCTAGTCCAAGTTTCAGACTCCTTGGCTAATTTGAGCCGGGTCAGTCACCTCGGCATGTGCCAGACTTTCACATATAATATGATTACAAGCAATAAACACATCAACGTTAGGATTAATATGATCACAACTGGGTGAAGCACAGAATTAAAAACTCCTCTTGCTGTTGGTGACCATCTAAGGAGCGTTTCCCACCAATGGTATTCTCTATCCCTCTTCACCCTTTCCAGGACATGATGTATCTCTTCTGTACCATGGTTAACAGTAATTAAAGTTTTTTTGTCCATTATCTTGGATGCGTTCTAGAAGTTGGTACAGATTGTCGTGTTGCAATAATTTCTTTACCTAAGCAAGATTCATTCCAATTGGGGAGGTGGCAAATATTGGGTTAATGTTTAATTGGACCACAACAACTGATTTGATGTAACTGGGACTGAATAACTAAAGTCACATCCCATAATGTTAGTAAAGTTATAAACACAGACATTTGAATGATTGCTTGTATCTACAGTAATATTACCTATGCGTATAAAGTTACAAGAGGTTCTCATACACACATCCTTTTCCAATATAGATGAGCACTATTTCAGGGGTCTCATTGGGATTCCTCTAAAATGGAGAATACTTTGCTCAGTGTCAAGACAAATGTCTTGGGTCTTGATGGTATTACTCTCACAAATAAATCCTTCTTGTTCCCATACAGCACATGAACTAACATCAACAGTTTGCCATTTGTTTCCATTTTGTTGGGCCTGTACTGTTTTCTAATGGGTAGAGTATAACTCCATTGTGATTCAGTCCCAGTGCAATGATTGGGTATATGGTATGTACCAAAGCATTGCGTACTGTAAGGACAAAAGCTGTAGCAAAATTATTAACAGGATCATAAGTAAAATTAACTAGATGCTGCCAAGACTGAAATTCTCTTTCAAATTTGTTTGCATTGCCCCAGATCACCTTTCAAATTTCAGTGGGTAAAGCGTTTCCTTTACCTTCTACAGCTAAGAGCTAGGAAGACATCATTTTGAGCTATGGCAAGTGCATCTACAATTAACTGGTGGTCTTTTATATTAATTCTTTCCCATTGAGATAATATATTTGAAAAGAACCGCTGATTGGTTCCCGATGCTGATAGGGAAGACTGCAGGGGTGTTGCAATGCACATAGATCACTTGTTGCGTCTGACACCCTACTTTTATTCTTTGTCCTGCATCTCCCCGAAGTTGGGGGAGTCAGCCAGTACTATCCTGGCCCCATTTATTTCCTGAATGTATTTCATTACTGTGCTTAACTGTGGTTGAAATGGCTAGGCCTCTGTTAGAATTAGAATTCAGTCCCATACGCCCAGCATGCCCAATACGGGCATGGGACTGTAACCAGCCAGTGAATGTGATAGGGTCAGCATAAGCAATTGCAAATATTAATCTGAAGAAGATGCCTGTTCGAAACAGTGACTTTTATGATACCACAGGGATCCCAGGGAAAGGAGCAGGGTGAGAAGGGAACATGTAAGGCACAGCAACAGGATCAGCATTCGTTAGCATCTGGAAAACAAAAGAGAGAGAACTTCCCGGTTCCAGAGGAACCAAGGTTACAGAAAGCATAACTGGAAAAGAAAACCACAACAACAAAAAAACTTTCTGGTCCCAAACCAAACTTGGAAGGTGGGTGAAATCCAGATGGCTGATTTTGTACATTTTCCCCTGATTGTCTTGAGCCCTCCAGATTTATTTGTTAAGAGGCTCTTTGAGGGTTAAAGGGACAGGACCCATGTGGGGCAAAACAATCAACATCAGTTGTCCCAGGGAGTAATCATCCCAATAAGCAGCTCTTTGAGTAAGGGCCCCTCTATTTGTTACCTTGGTTGTCTGCAGCAACTGGAGCTATCACCCTTTTGGAGGACTTCGCCTTGGTGGTTGATCTGCCTTGTAATTCTTTTACCCGTGCTTGAAGTGCAGAAGTGGGTTTCTTATGCCACTTCTTCATATCTTCCCTTCTAAGGTAGTGAATGCCAAGTATACAGGGAGCCCCTGGGCCAGTCACAATAGGGTGCTTTTGCCTGTCTTTACCAGTGAGACTTATTTTGGCCTCCAACATAGTCAACTCTTGGGAACCCCCAGTCACCCCATGAATATAAATTGATTCTGTCCCTTGGTGACTCGAGGGCATTAGAGTGCACTGTGCAACCATGTCCACCAGTGCCTTATTTTTCTGTGGTTCTGATGTGCCAGGCCATCGGATCCATACAGTCCAATACACTCTATTGTCCCTTCCCCCTGGCTGGGGGTAGGGCCCCTCTATTTGTTATCTCTGTTGTTCTTACGGCTATTGCCGTGTCCTGCAGCCACAGGTGCAAGCACCTTTTTGTAGAACTTCGCCTTGGTGGTTGATCTGTCTTGTAATTCTTTTACCTGTGCTTGAAGTGCAGGAGTGGGTTTTTTATACCACTTCTTCATATCTTCTCCATGGTCACGTAGGTAATGCCACAAGTCCACACGCGACCTAGTCTTAGTGTTGTCACTTGCAGGAGCAGGAGGACGTCTTCTTTTGATAGCTGAGACATTGGATGATGCAGGTTGGGAGGAAACCAGTTTGATCAGCCCCTCCAGTAGGCTGTTTTGGGTATTCTGGTCCCCATCAGATGTATCTGATACCACCATCGATTCATCAGCATAACGCATGGTAGACAGTTTGTCTACTATATCTTCTTGGTTGCTCTCCATTCTCTCCAGTTTTTCAGCTACTTTTGCAATGGCTGAAACACAAACTCGTAGAGGGGTTAAATGTAACTCAAAGTCTTGAAGTTTATTAATCAGTTCGTTTATAAGGCGTCTTCTTTCCCCTCTGCCATTCATTGCTGCAAATGTGCTGGCATACCTTTCTGGTGCAGTCTTTGTAAATATACGCCACATATTTGGTGGACACCTGACTCTCAGGATCATGCTCCTGGTCTGGCTCATCAGGAATGAAAGTGGGGCTATGTAGCATTTCCACCACAGTGTATTCACTCAAATAACGGATGCTTTTTTCTATATCAGTCCATTTCTTTTTCTCAGGCATCAGATCATCTTTGAAGGGGTATCTTTCTGTCATGGCTAGCAGCATCTACTTCCAGAGGGTGAAGGACCCATTCTGGCATGTGCTAATACGTCTGTCAATGGCTGAGTCCCTAGCAATGCCACCCAGTTGGAGAGCTTCCCTACTATCTAGCCACGTGCTGTTGGCCCCATTGTCCCAACATCAAAGTAACCAGGTGACAATAGGCTCATTTGGGTGGTGCAAAAAATCTTTTCACACACCTCCAATTTCATTCACTTTCAGAGATTGATCAGTAATGGTAACTATGTCTTGCTCACCTCCTACTCTTTCAGGACTTCTTGTTACCCTCCTGTGTGTTGGTGACCATGATCTTATTGACAGTCTCAGCTTTCCCTCTGGATGCCCTGGATCTTGGAGCCACTCCTGGACCTCTTTCCTCCTCTTCTCTTGCAGTGTCTGCTTTCTCTACTTTCTCCTTCTCCTCTTTCTTTTGCTCTATGTGAGTCAAGATTTGTTTCATTTTTCATGGGAACCTGGACTTTCAAGGTCAAGTTTTCAGTGAACACCTGTGAAAGAGAGATAGACTTTCCCAAGTCAGCTCTCTGACTGCGGGGAGAGAGATTCATTCTAGAAAGCTAAAAAGGAGCTTTTGCCTGCATTCTCCACCAAGAATGTCGACGGTTTACGAGCTGGTTTGGCCTGGTTCTGTGACTAGAGGGGAGGAGGGATTTCACAAAATCCGCGCCTCCAGAAAAGGGAAACAGGGGACCCCAAAAAAATTAAAAACAGGGGCAACAATCTGAGGAGAAACAAACTAATTTACTAAATACGGTATCAGAATGCAAGATAACACACTATAATTCAATATAATACAATATAATTAGAATTGAAGCAAATAAATATAACAAGAGAGTATTTGAAAGCTGTAGGCCTTACAGTAGTGCTGAGGTGATACATGGGGTCAGGACGAGCAACAGCGAGGAGAGCCGAGGGAAGAAGGGCCATCAGGTGACTTTGCCAGAGTTTATATCTTCTCTCTGACCGCAAAGCCCCCTGGGGTATGTAGTTCTTCTTCTCTTCTGGACAGGTGCATGGAACTGGAGAATTAACACTTTAACTCCCAGTGCGCTACATAATGTTATGATGTGGAATGCTGTTAACCAAAAATCATAAAACGATGAGAAGAAGGTAGGTGAAATCCAGATGGTTAATTTTGTACATTTCCTCCTGATCGTCTTGTGCCTTCCAGATGTATTTGTTAAGAGGCTCTTTGAGGGTTAAAGGGACAGGACCCATGTGGGGCAAAACAATCAACATCAGTTGTCCCAGGGAGTAGTCATCCCAATAAGCAGCTCTTTGAGTAAGGGACCACTGGGCACAGTGGTTGCCAGTGGTGAAAAATATTCCAGGTCCCCAGTAGCCCTCTGATTCCTTTTCAATCAACAGGATCTGATCTCCCCCTGTTAGTGGCACTTTCCACACATACTCTGCCTCTGATTTCAGAGGAGTGTGACCAAAATCTTTCTTTAATTTGGCCAGCTCGGTAGCAGAATAGGGGACCTCCCTGATACAAACACCAGAGTACCCACCTTTGCTCTCTTCATATGCATGCCCAGTTTCTATCGGAGGGCAGAGTAGGGTCACCAGGTTTTCTGATTGGTCTTTTTGGGCTCTCACATCCTCCAGACTTTCTCCTGGATAAAAGTCACTGCCTGGGGAACTAGCATTAATCTCCCTCTCACTTACCAACTGTTCTCTAAGGGCTTGCTGAAGGAGGGCTTTTGAATGTTCTTCTTTTTCTGACTGCCCCCTAAGATCTTCTACTTGGTCCTGCAGGTATGTAACCAATTCCTGCAAGGACTGAATAATTTGGGTTTCTGCCATGTGCTGTTCATTGTGGATCTCTACGGCAGCAGTAAGAGCAGCTCCTAGAACTGCACAAATGATTGATTTTCCCTTTCCCTCCCCGTACGAGTTTGCTTGTGGAGGGAATTTATCTGACCCACGACTCCCTCTAAGTTGGACCAATTACTCTGTTCCCACTCCATCTCCACAGGGAAGGGTTTGGAACCGCGTTTTTTTTGCTTGTTTCTTTGTTTTTTTAAAAAGAGGCTGAGGATTGGATTCCTGCCCTCATTCCTTTTTTTTTTTTTTTCTTTTTTTCTTTTTTTTGTTAACGATCATGCCTTGAAATGTGGAGCAGTCTCTTCAGACGGGAAACACGTATTATCTAAAACTTATCAATTTGCTCCTTTCAACCCTGAAGGGTACACACATATTGCAAAAACCTCATAAGTGGAGCGATCTCCACTAGGGGGAAACACGTAAAATCAACAATTTGCTCCTTAAACCCCGGAAGGGTACACATGTACATTCTTCTACCATTAAGGCAGTTGCTACTACCACCTGGGCACAATCAAGCTAACCTCGAGATACAGGGTCTAATAGCTTAGGCAAGTATGCAATAGGTTTTCTTTTTGTCTCCCCATTCTTGTGTTAGAACTCATAAAGCAGCTTCTTCACTGACAGTGAAATGGTTCCTTTAATACAGGCAGTTTTAACACAGGAGCTATAATTAAGTCCCATTTAAATACTTCTACTAATTCTGTTTCCTCTTTTGTCCATTTTAAAATGTTGGATTCTCCCTTTGATAGTTTGAGATACAATCTCTTTGTTTTTTGTACGTGTGCTTTTATTCATAATCTATAGTACCAAATGAAACTTAGAAACTTTCCCAACTCCCTCTTTGTCCTGGGCAGAGTAAGCTGCACAATTGCCTGAATTCTTTCATAATTTATTCTCCGTTTCCCCTCAGAAATTACATGCCCAAGGTATCTGACTTCTTTTTCCACATACTTGTCACGGAGTTATCTAGATCAATCTAGATCAATCTATGGCTGTGACAGGGGGGCAGTAGGCCTGTGGGCCCCCTGGCTCCCAAAAATGGGAAGAGAAAAGGGAAAGGAGTAGGGGAACAGGAGCTGGGCTCACAGAGGGAAAAAGAACGAAGCAGCAGCAACGATCTAAGGAGGAAAACTTATTTTACTAACTATGATATCGGAATGCAAGATAACACAATATAATACAATCTAATTGAAAGTAAGGGTAATAAATCAAATAAAATAAGAGAGAGAAAGTTTCTGAAACCGAAAGGCCTACTTGATGAAGGCGCATGGCTTGGAAGCACACCCACCCCTCTGCCTGGCTGCCAGAGAGAGAGCGTGAGCCTGATCACGTGACTTAGATCACGTGACTTCCGTGACGTATCTTCCTTCTCTGACCGTGAGGTCCTCTGGGATATGTAGTTCTCTTCTGAGAAGCAAGTATCTGGAAGGTTGTAAATCCACGCAGCTGGAGTATTAACCCTTTAATTACCCGTGCTGTCCATGGTGTTATGATGTGGAATACCAATAGCAAAATTACAAAACTGTGGATGGATGGCTGACCCAGGGAGGTCATGTTTATCTCCCCCTGGGTCCCTGCGAGCAAAACAGCTGCTATGGATCACTGTCTCACACAGAACAACGATGGGAGTAGGCAAAAGGAATGTGGAGCTACATACTGTAACAGCTTTACCCCCTCTTCAACCTGAAACTTTTCCAAAACTTTCTCCAGCACTTGTCCAAATAAATTAGGTAATTCCATGAACCCTTGGGGTAAAACAATCCTCCTATATTGCTACTTTCGTCCTGTTTCTGGGCCCTCTCATCAAAGGCAAAAAGATCACAATTCTCTGAGTCCAAAGGGCAGGTCCAGAAAGTATCTTTTAGGTCTAAGACACTAAACCATTTATGTTCTTGTGGGATCAGACTCATTAAAGTATAGGGGCTAGGAACCAGAGTGTTGCTTGAGAAGTATTTAATTTTTCTTAAATCTTGCACCAGCTGATATGTGCCATCTGCCTTCTGTACTGGCAAAATTGGAGTGTTATAGGGTGACATACAGAGTTCCAGAAGACCATCCTTAACCAATGTTTGTATTACAGGCTTTAGACCCATTATCCTTTATGTCAAATTCATTGACATGTTTATACCTGTTCCACAAGTTTTCAACTGCAATCCTAATTTCACTATTAAATCTCTCCCCAGAAGTCCCTGCTTTTGGCACATATAACAATTGCCCTGTGACTATTTTTATCTTCCCATTTTAATTCAGTAGTCTCAAAAAGTGAAACTATCATCCCTGATCCCTCTACCCCTGTTATTCTTAAGGTATTCCCAGTTACATTAATTCCCAGCATTTAATAAGCAACAGATGACCAAGAATTGATCAAACTGTTCTGCTAATCCAATAGGATCTTTCATTAAAGATTTCATTTCCCTTTTAAAATTTCTCACCTCTCCACTAGTAAGAGGGGAGTTTACATATCCTTTATCTCCTGATAACACTGGAACTTCCCTAACAGGATACGTGGAAGTGTTAGTGGGGTTAATGGTGTTAGATTCAGGAAAGGGAGAATTTATAATATCCCTTTTGCATTGTTCCAATTCTTTCTTAAGCTGGCAGAACTTTTTATTTTCAGTATCAGCACTAATTGCAGAGTTCAGTTCAGGTGGGCTGTTAAGGAGCTGATCTGAGCCAATACCCTTCACTCTGTCAGCTGTCTCCAGCCTCCCTCCTGTAGTTACAGGACTTGAGGCCAAGATGGTGGGGGGGGGGAATGCCATTCCATAGAGGAAAGCGAGTGAGTTTAACCCTAGGGAAAGGTACAGGGAGTAAACAGCTTAAAGGATCCCATCTGGGGTTTCTCTGTTAATCCTTATCTACAGAACTTTGTCTAGCCGTGATTAACTGCTGTGCTCCCTAAATCCAACAAGCAGCATATGCGAACTTCTCCTCCTAAGCAAAACAATAGAATAATAAATAAAGGAGTTTTACTGTTTACATGCACGTTTGAAGCCTGACAAATGTGATCCTCGTCAGGCGCGTATTTTGGCCAAAATACTGATTTCCCTGCAATTGGTTATTCAGGCCATCCTACAACACAATATCTAATCATTTTCTGTTGATCCTTATCCCTGGTTCTCGAATTTCTCTTCCAATTTTTCATCGTACTTCCTAAAGGACTTATAGCAGGCACAGCCTCAGGGGCCCTCTCCCTGTCCCCCACCTTGGAATTCTTATTCCCCATTTCTCTCAGCAATCTATGGTTGTGCTACTGCAGGAACTGCTCTTCTGCAGTGTTGCGCACACCAATTCTCGGTTCTAGAAAATGAGATGTACCGTGAAGCAACCCTTTTTACAAGACGTTCACGTACAGCCTAAGAGTCCCAGACCTCGACCTCCAAGGCTGTACTTAATCACCCATGATTGTTCTTACCTTGGTCTGTGCACAGAGTTGCTAAGAATTATCAGGTCAATCATAAGAAACCGCAGTGCCCGCTGTCTGTCCCTATCCCCCAGCTGTTCACAGATCTTGCCTCTTAAAAACATCCTCAGGTCTGCAGCTGGCTCCACGATGAACCACCACTGCTAACCCACAGGGCTGCAGAAAAATGATCAGGATGCATCGTCCTGTGCTGTCGAGGCAGAGGCCCACCACATGCGTCGTTGCTTCCTGGGTTTTGGCACCAAATTGTGAGAAACGCTCAAGATCAAAAATTTCTAATCAGGCAAAGATCTCTGTGAAGAGCAGTTTATTCATAATTGCAGGCACACCCCCTACTGACAAGGGAGAACTTGTGCAACTAGTCAGTGAAATCCATTACGTTATATACCCTGGGTCCATCTTATTTCTTGCAGATAGTCCATGAATCTGCCACCTGTCCTACTTCCTCCAGTGAGTCAGATGTCAAAAGGAGATCATCAATATGATACAAGCTAACATTACTAGGTTTTTCCCAATTTGCCAGGTCATGCACCACTAGGTTATGGCAATATGTTGGCGAATGCACATACCCCTGTGGCAGGACCAGAAATGTCCACTGCCTGCCTCCCTACATAAACACAAACTGGTCTTGCGATTCTTCAGCAACTGGAATACTGAAAAATGCATTTGCCAAGTCTAGGACACAATGGTAGGTTTTTATTTCCTTACTCAATGTGTCCATTAGGGTAGCAATATTGGGTACGGCTGCATGAATAGGCGGCGCAACCTTATTTAATTCTCTATAATCCACTGTCATTCTCCATGTTCCATTTGACTTCTGTACTGGCCATATGAGGGAATTATATGGGCTATGTGCAGGTCTTATAATCCCAACTTTTTCTAATTCCTGCACAGTCCTTGCTATGTCACCTTGCCCCCCATCCCCAGGAGTCTATAATGCCTCACATTGATAATCCAGCATGGTTTCAGCAGGCGAATAGGCTCATGCTTCATGTGGCCTCTCAATATGGCCTGCACTGCCCGGACACTAATGCACCTTTGTCAAAGTCTGAACTTTCCTACAGTTGTTTGGAAAGCCAGACCCCATAAAATGTCTGTGCCCAAGATGTACTCTGGGACTGGGGCAACAGACACTTTATACTCCCGTTGTGGGAGATGCCCAACCCCCAGTATCAACCACATCTGAGTCCTTCAGCCCCAAAGTCCCCCAAAGCCTCCAATCATCACTCTATCTCCTATATAATAATATAATTTAGTCAGATCTATATATTATGATCTATAAATCATAATCTATATAATTTAGTCAGATCCCCATAAAAAAAATTGATGTTTCTTTGCTTGTGTCAACCAATGCCATAACCCTTTGTATGTTCTTCCAGGACCAAAAAATTGGCAGCTCAACATAGGGCCTCTGGTCCCATCTGGAGGGCCTAGTTACAGGGGGACTTGTATCCCCCGTCACACAAGTAACTGCACAATTGCCAATTGTTTTTCCTCAGGTGGCTCAGGCATAGTGGCCCAGGTCACATGAGGAGGCTTTTTGCTTTTCCTGAGAACTAGGAAATTTTCCAAGTCCCATGTTTTTGTTGGTATTTTGCCTATAGTTCTCACCCCAAGTTTTTTGGCGTTATTTTGAAATTTTTGCTTGTCCCCCAAGTGTCTCCATAGCTGGAGGAGGACATGATTGGGCTAGCGATCAATTTTTGCAAATTGAACCCCAGACCAGATTAAGTTGTTAAACATTTGTTTTTGGGATACCCGTATGGGTCCCAATTGAGGAGTCTGTGGAGCGGATCTCCTGGTTTTAGTTACAGGGAGGACCTTGACCCCTTCCAATGTTCAGATATTGAACCTGTTCCGACGGCACTCTGTCTCTCCTAGATCAGCCACCAATTGGGCAGCCTGTTGGATGATGGCCTCCGAGGCCACTAAAGGGGTTCAGTATGGACACTGGTGTGCCATACTGGTGGGGAGGAGCTTGTTCTAATATGAGGTCCCTCATCCCTGACGAAAACTTAACCAAGTCTGGACTCTCAAAGGCATCATCATATATTGCCACCTTCATTACTAATACTCTAAAATAATTTTGAAGTTCCTCCATTGAGGTCCATAGACCAGTATTTATCGGAACATCGCTTTTGTTTGGCCATGTGATTCTATACACCGCCTTTATCTGCTGAATTAGAGCATGATTTTTGTCATTATGCATCACAGAGGCATATAGCCTTTGAGAGACAGGATATGTGGTAATGGATGCCAGTTTAGAAATCTCGGGCCCATTAATTACCACCCTTTTGGCCCCCATGTCCCATAATCTCAACAGCCAAGATGGTATGCTCTCTTGTGGTCTTTACTTAAATCCCTGTACCAGATCCATGAGCTTAGCAGCTGTGTACAGGCACGCCGTTACATGTAGCGTGGTATGTACAGGGGCCACTCTTCAGGTACCAACCTTGCTGGCCTGTCTTGGATTATTTTTTGTCTTCTGAGATACTCCTCGCCTTATTTCTAGAGGATCTGAGGTTGCCAGATCCTCTAGTTGGCTTTTAGTTTGCTTGGCCTTCTTAGGTTCAATAAGGATCTGAAGATCCTGCTGATCTAAGTCTTTTTCCCCTTTGTAGAACAAACAAAGGCAATGACAGAGCCTTTATTTGAGAAATAGGCACTAGAGGAAAAGATATTAAAAAGAAATTCACTCACCCCTCCCAGTAACAGTTTGGAGAAAGGGACGAGCTGAGGAATGTGACCCCTACTTTCCCCTGTTCGTACTGTCGCGCCGCTGGAGAGAAGGGCGGGGGCAAAGGGGGACCCACGCAGACTCAGATTGCACAGGCAGTATTGCAGAGACAGAAAGGGTGGCTCCAGACCCCCCCCCCCCCCCCCCCCCCCCCCCCGGTTCCAGACACCCGCACACTCACATAGCTCACCCATTGGTTCAGGCTGTGACCTTGGAATTCCACTCCACCCCTTCTAGTGATATGGGTTTGAATTTCAAAGGGGAAGTTCCATTTAAAGGTGGAGCAGTTTGCCCTGTCAAAGATGTAATTTTATTTTCCACCTAGTACGAGTTTTCAAAAGCTCATTTTCATCTTTTAAGTCCTCTTCCAAGGAATGATAAGCATTAATACTAAGAAGCAGAGAGCATACTAGAGCAAATTCTTTCCTCAGTTGTCCAAAAGTTTTATTCAGGAAATCAGCTTTTTTTGACGGGGATTTAATAATGGGACCATTGTCCCTTATAGGCTCCCATTCTTCAGTAATCTGAGCAGCACTTAGCCACAGAGAACCTAAGAATCCCAGGGTTTCCTTTGGGAGTTCCTCTTTCAGTGTATTCAGAGTACCAGTGACCATCCAACACAAAATTCTTTTAAGATAATTCATTGTAAATAAGTACCTGCCTAGCACACCAAATACAGAAATAGGAAAAATCAATACAATGGGAAAGAAATTACAAAGGTGTAACTACAGAAGAACCAACACAACAAGAAGATGCTATAAAGGAAGAGAAGACAACTGCTTTCCTGTTGAGGGATGGCTCCACAGCCGAGGGGGTCATGGGTCTCTTGAACAGCTGTACGAGCAGAACAGGCCTAACAATTGGCAGGAGATACAGATGGAAAAGTACTAGCTCATTATAATGGCTGTGAGCTCGGGTGCTATGTGCACAACCCAGGCTATGAGACCTTGAAGCTGCCAAAGCAGGAAGACAAACTGAGGCTTCAGTTAAGATAAGGGGGTAGCTCGCCTGGGAAGAGATTAAGACAGTGGAATGGTATGAAAACATGCATGACCAATGGTATTGTTAGGCAGGGGGCTTTTCGCAATGCTCCAACCAATTACAAGCTGACGCGCGTTCGCCACGATCTATATATGTGTGTAAGTAACGAATAATAAACGGAGACTCTGATGCACTCATATTGGGTCATGTCATCACTCCCCATGCAGCTCGGCCAGCGAACAAGACTGGATTCTGGTTTCGAACCCTTGGGGGTCCGCAACATCTGGCGCCCGAACAGGGACCCAGGAAACCAGGATTGAAGGTCAGGATGTTCGTGTAGTGTGATTCGGACCAAAAAGCACCAACGTCACAGCAGCGAGTTGGGGGGCAGCATTGCCTAGACCGTCCGAGAGGGGTCTGCTCGGGATCCAAAGGGCTCTATTTGACACTGCATGTGGCAGTGAGACGCGGAACGCACAATACGGCGCAGAGCGGTGGGACGTGGAGCGCACAGCGGTTAGACGTGGAATGTACGGCGGTTTGATGCAGAACGTACGGATTGCAGTGCACCATGGAAAAAGAGGTAGCCCTAAATCTTTTACAACGCTTCTTAGAGAAGCGAGGGGTAGAATCGGGCATCGTTAAACAGGTGCCAGGGTTGATAGCCTACGGTAAGGCAGGTGGAATGTTTGTTCATTCCGAGGAGTTTTTTGAGGAGGAGGTGTGGCGCAAATTTGGGGACACGCTTTGGCATAAGGTGATAAACGAGGATAAGGGTGCAAAGAAATTAATGAAAGCATGGAGGGAGGTGATAAATTGCATAAAGAAGCATAAGGTGGAGAAACAGGTAGCAGCCACAGTGTCACGACACCTGGCAGGGCTACCTGAGGATGCTGGACAGATAAAACCTGGCTGTGATTATGTCCCAATACCTCCATCTGGCGCATCTATCCCAGTTCGAACTAGTGCACTTCAGGAGGTGGGGGAGGGGAGTCAGCGAATCCCAGTGCCCCCCCCCTTAGGTAGTTTGGGAGATGAGAGTGAGGACGAGGCTCCTGACCTGCACCCGCCCAACTCGGTGAGGGGTGACGGAAACGGGAGTGAGCATTCTAGGCAAGCTAAGGGTTCTTGTCTTACGAAATGTAGTGAGGACCCCAGTCTCAATAGGCAAGCAGCAACAAAGATAACTATGCCCCGACCCGTCCCCAGCCAGCCACGCCCCTCTCGACTCGATTGGACCGCCGTAGCGAGAGAGGCAATGGGGGCGGGGGATATGGCAATGGTTGAGGCACTGATGCAGGCGTTTCCCGTCCAGTACGAGCAGGAGGGGGGAGGGGGTCTCCGAGGGGGCTATCTGCCACTTGGGTGGAAGTTGTCACAACTGCGGGCCACAGTCAACGACAGTGGACTGCATGGGAAGCCTACGAAACAGATGTTGAACTATATTTGGGGCAGCAGTGTACTTGTCCCAGAGGACATTAAAGTGATAGCGCGCATGATTATGAGCCAGTCGGAACAACTACTATGGCAAGCCCACTGGCAGCGGTTGTGTGAGATTAGCTCTAATACCCCTCAAGCTGCTGAGGACCCTTTGTTTAGCGTAACTGTACAGCAATTAATGGGCCTGAGGCCGTTTGCTACCCCAGACATGCAAGTTCACCTTGGACCTGATGTCTGCCTTGAGGGTATGCGGACAGCTCGACAGGCATTGGAGATGGTCAAGACATCCGCCCCGACTCCATCCTATATTCCTATGTGTATAGAAAAGGGGGGTGCCCGTAAGGCGTGAGGCGTGAGGAGACTTCCTACGCAGGGTATGAAGGAGCGTGCCTGCTCCCCCCCCACCCCCCGAGGTATGTGAGCTCAAGGGTTAGGTTGCCGGCTGGGGTAGGACTTGCAACTAATTTACTAATGTACTAGCGTTATTAAGATTCAAGCTAAAAGACATCGTCAGCATTGTGTATTATGTATAAACCACGTTTTTTGTTCTAAATATCAGAGTGAGTGTGGTGTGAGTGAGACGCGTTCCTTTCAGGGAATGAGTGTCAGCCTGTTAGTGCTGTGTTCTGATTGCATGGAAGTGTGTAAAGGAAGATGGACAGGCTTCTGTGAGATCTGTTCCCAAGTGTTTATAACTGAACAATATCACTATACGGTGTTAAGCGTTTGTGGAAACTTTGAGGGAATTAGGAATCAATAAGAATTTTGTAAACATCATGGGAGGCTCCCAGGAGAAAGTTGTGTTTCCACAGGATCTGGCCCATTATGGGTTCCCAGTAAATTGACTAAGCCAGCCCTGAACATTAGCAACCCATCTCAACCCAATGACAACAACAGCAACTCCAGTGAGCAATAGCCGCATGGTGTGCAAGACATCATACACAGTGCCGTGACTCCCGAGCTGCGACTGGTATTCCCTTAGCAGATCGCAGAAAACATCTCATCGGAAAGGTCTCTTGGACACTGGAACTGCCAGGAGCAATTGGCGGTTACGAGACTCAGAAGCTCACTAATTGTGGGGGTTGGGTACAGTGATTGATCCAATGTGGGGACTGTGGTATTTTATTCATCGGGATAATGAAACTGTAGTAAATACTGGTGTGCTGTGTAGTCTTAACAGTAACTGTTAGTTTACTGACAAGGAATGCTCTGTAGAAGTGTGTAACATAAATCTAGTGTATTCTTATAGATAGTGGTTGATGTGCTGTTTTAACTTATCAGACCACAGTGATTCTGTACATAAACAATTGCAGTGGCTGAAGGGGCATACTCAAAAGGTGCATACAAATAAGAAACTGCTTGATGACTGCCTAGGCAATCTATTTGGCGGCCTATCGCCATGGCTACTTGGGCTTGTTAAGAAAGGCTTACGCTGGCTACTGACTATTATTACTCTTCTAATTGTACTTCGTATTGCTTATAGTTGCATAATGCGCGGTGTGGAAAGGCTCACACGAGGTGTCATGCTCGTACAAAAAGAAAAAGGGACGAGTCAGATGACCTGCACCCTTATATCTGTTCCCTTGAGCAGGAATGATAACAGTACTCGAAAAGGCTCTTGGGGAACGTAGTTCTTCTTCTCTTCCAGACAGGTACCCGGAACTAAAGCATTTGCTCTTTAACTCCCAGTACACTGCATGATGTTGTGATGTGGAATACTGATAACCAAAAATCATAAAACCATGACATTCCACCCCTTATTCTACATCATTACAGCATGCTTAATATATACAAACAAACATAACTATAATCAATTATCAAACATTGAACACATGTACATATACTTGGAATTACTGATTCCGATCCCCCATCATCAAATTCCCTTGTGGCACACATTGAACATCCCCATTTTTCTGCATCACCCACCAAGTGCACCCAGGTCCCTGGGCAAAAACAGTTCCACGAAGAGGTCTGCCCTTCCCAGAAGCTGGAAGGAACAAAACTGCTTTTCCCAACATGTTCTTTACATGTATTACAGGGACCTTATCTCCCTTGACAGTATGTAGGGAGCTGGCAGGACCATCACGAATGATAGATCCCCTAGTGTTGACCAACCAGGTGGCTTCTGCCAGATGCTTCTCCCAGTGCTTAAATGTTCCACCGCCCATTGCTTTCAGCATAGTTTTTAACAACCCACTGTATCGTTCAATCTTACCAGAAGCTGGTGCATGATAGGGAATATGATAAATCCATTCCATGCCATATTCTTTGGCCCAAGTATGTATAAGAGAATTTTTGAAATGAGTCCCATTATCTGATTCAGTTCTTTCTGGGATGCCACGTCACCACAGAACTTGTTTCTCAAGAGCTAATATGGTGTTTCGGGCAGTAGCATGGGGTACTGCATATGTTTCAAGCCACCCAGTGGTCGCTTCCACCATGGTAAGCACATAACGCTTACTACTGCAAGATCGTTGCAAGCTGATATAATCAACCTGCCACGCCTCCCCATATTTATACTTTTGCCATCGCCCTTCCTCCCAGAGAGGTTACATCCTCTTGGTTTGTTTGATTATGGCACATGTTTCACAGTCATGAATAACTTGTGCAATAGCATCCATAGTTAAGTCCACCCCTCGGTCTCTAGCCCACTTATATGTTGCATCTCCTCCTTGATGGCCCGAGGTCTCATGGGCCCACCGAGCTAGAAATAATTCACCCTTGTTCTGCCAGTCCAAGTCTATTTGCGCCTCCCCAATTCTGGCAGCCCGATCAACCTGATGGTTATTTTTCTGTTCTTCCGTAGCCCGACTCTTGGGCACATGAGCATCTACATGACGCACCTTTACCACCATATTCTTTATTCGGGCAGCAATGTCTTTCCACAGTTCAGCAGCCCAAACAGGTTTACCCCTCTGTTGCCAGATATTTTGCACCCACTGCTGTAACCACCCCCATAAAGCATTCGCCACAATCCATGAAGCAGTATAAAGATAAAGCATTGGCCACCTGTCCCGTTCAGCGACATCTAAGGCCAGTTGGATAGCCTTTACCTCTGCGAACTGACTTGATCCTCCTTTACCTTCAGTGGCCTCTGCAACTTGTCGCGTGGGGATCCACACAGCAGCTTTCCATCAGCAGTGCTTCCCCACAATACGACACGATCCATCTGTGGACAGGGCAAATTTTTTTTCATTTTCTGGTAGTTCATTGTATGGTGGGGCTTCTTTAGCACGTGATACCTCCTCTCCTGGTGATGTTCCAAACTTTTTACCTTCAGGCCAGTCCATGATCACCTCTAAGATTCCTGGACGACTGAGGTTCCCCATGCGAGCCCCTTGTGTAATCAGCGCAATCCACTTACTCCAAGTGGCATCAGTAGCATGATGGGTGGAGGGAACCTTTCCCTTGAACATCCAATTCAACACTGGCAATCGAGGTGCTAGAAGGAGCTGCGTTTCAGTACCAACTACTTCAGAAGCAGCTCGAACCCCCTCATATGCAGCTATGATCTCCTTTTCAGTTGGAGTGTAGTGCTCTTCAGACCCCCTGTAGGCCCGACTCCAGAATCCCAGGGGTCGGCCTCGGGTCTCCCCTGAGGTTCTTTGCCACAAACTCCAGGTGGGACCTTTCTCTCCAGCAGCAGTGTAGAAGATGTTCTTTACATCCTGTTCCATCCGTACTGGCCCCAGGGCCACGGCACGGACTATCTCTTGTTTGATCTGCTCAAAAGCCTGCTGCTGTTCAGGACCCCACATGAAATTATTCTTCTTCCGAGTCACTTGATAAAGGGGGCTTACAAGGATGCTACAGTTTGGAACATGCATTCTCCAAATGCTCACTACGCCCAGAAAAGACTGTCTTTTTCTTATTAGTGGGTGGAGACATGGCAGTGATTTTGTCAATCACATCTGCTGGGATGTGCGGATGTCCATCTTGCCACTTTATACCTAGGAACTGAATCTCTTGTGCACGTCCTTTCACTTTGCTTCACTTAATAGAGAAACCAACACTAAGAAGGATCTGGATTACTTGCTCTCCTTTCTCAAAAACTTCCCTTGCTGTATTGCCCCACACAGTAATGTCGTCAATGTACTGTAAGTGCTCAGGAGCATCTCCCTGTTCCAGTGCAGCTTGAATCAACCCATGGCAAATTGTTGGGCTGTGTTTCCCCCCCGGGGCAAACAATTCCAGGTATACTGAACGCCCCTCCAGGTGAAAGCAAACTGTGGCCTACATTCCGTGGCCAATGGAATGGAAAAGAAAGCATTAGCAATGTCAGTGGTGGCATACCACTTGGCTGCTTTTGACTGCAATTCACATTGGAGTACTAGCATGTCTGGCACAGCAGCACTCAGTGGGGGTGTGACTTCATTCAGGCCGTGGTAGTCTACCGTCAGCCTCCATTCTCCACTGGCTTTATGCACTGGCCATATGGGGCTGTTAAAAGGTGAGTGAGTTTTGCTGATCACTCCCTGACTCTCTAGTTGGCGAATCAACTTCAGAATGGGGAGCAAGGAATCCCTGTTGGTGCAGTGCAGCTGTCTATGTACTGTTTTTGTAGCAATCGGTACCTGTTGCTTTTTCACTTGTGGTAACCCCACAGCAGACGGATCTTCTGACAGGGCAGGCAAAACAGACAGATGCTTAACACCTTCTGTGTCTACAGCAGCTATTCCAAAGGCCCGTTGATACCCTTTGGGATCCTTAAAATATCCCCTTCTGAGGTAATGAATACCAAGTATACATGGAGCCCCTGGACCAGTCACAATAGGATGCTTTTGCCAGTCTTTGCCAATGAGACTTATTTCAGCCTCCAACATAGTCAACTCTTGGGAACCCCCAGTCACCCCATGAATATAAATTGATTCTGTCCGTTGGTGACTCGAGGGCATTAGAGAGCACTGTGCACCAGTGTCTACCAGTGCCTTAAATTTCTGTGGGTTTGATGTGCCAGGCCATCTAATCCACGCAGCCCAATACACTCTATTATCCCTTTCCCCCTTCTGGCTGGGGGCAGGGCCCCTCTATTTGTTACCTTGGTTGTCTGCAGCAACTGGAGCTATCACCCTTTTGGAGGACTTCACCTTGGTGGTTGATCTGCCCTGTAATTCTTTTACCCGTGCTTGAAGTGCAGAAGTGGGTTTCTTATGCCACTTCTTCATATCTTCTCCATGGTCACGCAGGTAACGCCACGAGGCAAGACGTGTTATAGTCTTACCGTTATCATTTCCTCTAGCAGGAGGACGTTCCCTTTTGATGGCTGAGATGTTGGATGATGTAGGTCGGGAGGACACCAAGTTGATCAGCTCTTCCAGAGGAGGGTTTTGGGAATTCTGGTCCTCGTCCACCATAGATCCATCAGCATCACGTTTGGTAGACAGTTCGTCTATTATATCTTCTTGTTTGCTCTCCATTCTGTCTAGCTTTTCAACTATCCTTGTGATGGCTGAAACACAAGCTCGCAGAGGATTTAAATGCAACTCAAAGTCTTGGAGTCTATTAACCAGATCATCTATAAGGGATCTTCTTTCCCCTCTGCCATACATTGCTGCAAATGTACTGGCATACCTTTCTGGTGCAGTCTTAGTGAATGTGCGCCACATATTTGGTGTACACCGGACTCTCTCAGGATCATGCTCTTGGTCTGGCTCGTCAGGGATGAAGTCAGGGCTGTATATCATTTCCACCACGGCACATTCTCTCAAATAACGGATGCCTTTTTCCATATCAGTCCATTTCCTTTTCTCAGGCATGAGATCAACTTTGAAGGGGTGTGTTTCGCTCTAATTTATAGGAGGGAGAGGAGGTTCTTTGAAATATGTATGCCCGGCGTGAGATTAAGAAACAGTGGTTCAAATGTTGGTCCGACCAGTTTATTACAAATGTTAATAAAGGAGATGGGGAAAGGGGAGGACGGACACTATTAACAAATTAATTAACTAATTAACAAATCGTTTCCTTTAGTAGTGAGCTTCCTAATAAACATCCACCCTTCACCCCCCCACCCACCTCCCGCTCACCTGGAAGGGGGGGGCGAAGGCATCAGCTGCCCTTGAGCTTTTGTTCTGGCCACCAGTTAACTAATTTCTCTAATCTGACTGTGGGTAATCCATTCATCAAATCTCGTGGAATACCCTTTCTCCAGCCCAGAGTCCAAAGTCCATTGCGTTTATGATCAATGCATCGTGTCCCCGTTTTTACTGGGGATGAAACCTTTTTGGTTCCAATAAGTCTTGGGCTAGGTGGCCTGGAGGCAAGGCTGGCTACTGCAAGCCTTACTCCTCTTGGCTCAAATTTACTGGAGGTAGAAACCACCGGCCCATATTTTCTTCCATAGTTAATTAATTCTTGGGCAACCTCTCCCCAAGTCCACACTTTGGATCCTGACTGGTGGTTAGGGGTTACAGATCCCTCCAATGCTGCCCAGGCTCTCTCTCCCTGAGACATGGCTTGTATCTTTCCTTGGAGTTGTATACCTATAGGTTTTAACGATTCAGGAAGTCCCCTAATTAGAGGTGTCAATCTCTCCGGATTAACAGGTAACATCATGGGTGATTCATGATGTGGCTGCAACTTTCTATCATACATCATTTGGAGACAAGCAGCTTTCTGAACATTCTCCACTAACTGGTCGATAGTTCCAGTAATAGCAAGAGGGTCCCCCCTTTCTAAAGGGTTGAGACCCCCTGCCCAATAGGCAGCCCTCTGTGTTAAGGACCAGGGAGCACGATTATTGCCAGTGGTTAAAAATACTCCTGGTCCCCAGTAACCTTCAGCTTCTTTCTCTGTTAGTAGGATCTGGTCTCCGCCAGTGAGACTAACTCTCCAGACGTATTCTGTTTCAGACTCCTTTGGGGAGCGGCTGAAATCCTTTTTCAGTTTGGCCAGTTCAGTGGCCGAAAAGGGAATTTCCTTAACATTCATTTGAGGATCTAGATCCTCACTGTTATCGAAAGTATATTCAGTTTTTATCAAAGGACGAATGTGGGCTGGAGAGGCCTCTAATTTATCTAGCCTTTCCTTCACCTCTTGTAATTTCCCTTGAGGATAAACTTTTTCTTGAGGTGCACTGTGGATAACAGTGTCACCGGTGTCCTTACACGTTATCAGCTCCTTAAAAGCTGTTTGCAACAAAACTGAATTATGTCTTTCTCTTTCTAATTGATCCTCAAGACTCATTTGGCTTCTCAGAGATTTTACCAATTCTTGCGTCACTTTAACCGATTCCTGTAATGCTTGAATAGTCTGGGTTTCCGTAGAGTTCTTTTCCTCTCGGAACTCCACAGCTGCTTTTAAAGCAGCACCGAGTACTGCACAAATAAAAGATTTCCCTTTTCCAGCCCAAGTACGAGCCTCATTTTGTAAAACACGAATACGGTCTGAAACACTTTGCAAATTATACCAGTTCTGTCGTGCCCAATCCACCCCTGATACAGAAGGCCGAGCCCCATGCTTTTCTAAAAGATCAAATAATACATCTTCACTTTTCATACTGGCCATACTGTTGCTCATTTCTAAATACGCAGAAAGATATACACTGAGAGAGGAGGAGGTACTCCTATTCAAAAGTACAAATAACTCCTTATCGCCTCTCCCACGGAGGCACACCACACCTAAAGAAATGTAAATGTTCCGATCGCGCCTCCCTTTGTTGAGGAAAGCACAAGGACAAAGAGACTAAACCAACTTAAAATCGCTCGTAACTTCCCTGCGAAACCACACAAAAAACTGCAAACACCACACCAAAGCAAGGCACACTTCGGTTTCAAAACCCGCAGTTAATTTTAAGCTAAAACAACACTTTCTAGGATTCAACAAAGTGAATAAACTTCTTGGAGAGGCACACACGTTTTTTAAGTCAAAAAACGTGTATCACTTCCTCACTTCCCCAAGAGGCACGCACGAAAGAGGTTCAAATTTCACACTTAAGTTGCAAGATAAAATGCAGAGAGGTCTTCCCGAGGAGGCACACACATATTAAAGACAAAATTCATACGTCCTCGAGAGGTACACACATAAATAGTAAAGTTTCAGAGTATGAAGCGATCTTCCTGGAGAGGTGCTCACGTCTAAGTTATCAAAAAGTATCGCTTCTTGCAACTCCAGGAGGTACACACAGAAAGTTTCAGACTATTATCTGGAAGGACAACACTCTCACGGCGGGCATCCTGCCGACTACGCCATAAAAAATGTCTTGCTCCAATTTATAGGAGGGAGAGGAGGTTCTTTGAAATATGTATGCCCGGCGTGAGATTAAGAAACAACGGTTCAAATGTTGGTCCGACCAGTTTATTACAAATGTTAATAAGGGAGATGGGGAAAGGGGAGGACGGACACTATTACGGATTGGGGTGATGGGGAAGGGAAGGCAAGCGATAGAAAAGATAGAAAGAGGCAAGAATTGCGTAAAGCGGGGATAGTCACCACCAGGATCCGGCAGCAGTCCCGTTGCACGACGTTCCAACGGTCCGAGGCCGAAGGGCAGGAGCAGCGAGGCCGGTCTTGGGCAACGAGAGGGTGCAGGTCAGGGAGGAAGCAGCAGGTCTCAGGTAGCAGGCCCAGGGAAGTCCATCAGCAAACGGTCCGTAGAGAAGGTTCTGAAGGCAGAAAGCTCGTGTCGTGGTGAGAGATCAACCCCCGTGTTGCGGTGAGAGATCAGCCTCCACGTTGCGGTGAGAGATCAGCCTCCACGTTGCGGTGAGAGATCAGTCTCCACGTTGCGGTGAAGGATCAGATGGCAGAGAACCCCTCAAGTCTGTCGTGGTGAGAGATAAGCCTCTACCTCGCCGTGGTTGTTGGACCCTCTTTTATCCTCCATTTTCTCCTGCCTACGTGACATTCCTGGGTGCTTGAGCAAGAGTCCTGGGCATACCTCCTGAGATGGCCATCTTCCTCGAGATAAGTCCACACAAAAGACCGTTTCCCGGCCATTAGCAGCAGCTTATCTTCTCTCTCGTTGTCCCTGGCCTTGTCCATCTGTGCTCCTTAGATGATATCACAATCCTTAGCCAGGACCTGTCCATCAGTGTCCTCAAGACAAAAGATTTCTCTGCCTTTGTCCAGGACTTGCCTGGACTTGTTCCTCAGCAAACTTTGAGTCAAATGATATAAAAGAATAATCTCTTACAGGGTGTTTTTCTCTCACGGCTAACAACATCCGCTTCCAGAGGGTGAAGGCCTGGTTCTGGCATGTGCTAATACGTCTGTCAATGGCTGAGTCCCTAGCAATGCCACCAAGCTGACAAGCTTCTCTGCTATCTAGCCACACACTGTTGGCCCCACTGTCCCAGCATCGAAGTAACCAGGTGACAATAGGCTCATTGGGGTAACGTGTGAAGTCCTTTCTCAGACCACAAATTTTGTTCATTTTCAAAGATCTGTCCACAATGGTTACAATGTCTTGCTCACCTCCTGCTCTTTCAGGACTTCCTGCCCTCCTTGGTGTTTGTTCATGCAGTCTTATTAAGGGCATGGGCACTCCAGTTCCTTGGAGCCAATCCACTGGACCTCTTTCCTCCTCTTCTCTTACATTGACTGCTTCCTCTACTACACCCTCCTCCTCTTTCTTCTGTTCTAACTGAGGGGAAATTCGTTTCATTTTCCGTCCTCTTACAGGGGCAACTGACATCGATTCTGGTGCCTCCTGCGGTTAATCAGGTTGGTCAGTCCTGATGCACTTACTCTCCAGCTAGTCTCGGAGTCTATCTCGCTGAATTATGAAAGTGCTTAGTTCAGATTCGAGCTTGGCTTGATGAGACTGAACTTTGGTTATCTCACTTTGGAGACTGAATTTTGCATGCTGGAGGGCATCTCGCTCAGTTTGGAGTACATCCCGTTCGGACTTGAGGGTGTTCCTCTCGAACTGGAGTGTGTCTCGCTCAGACTGGAGGGCATCATGTTCAAACTGGAGGTTGTCAAGTTTGAATTGCAGGGAGTCTCTTTCATTTTGGAGGACGCCTCTCTTAAACTGGAGCGTATCTTGCTCAGACTGGAGGGTATCATGTTGAAGTTGGAGGTTGTCAAGTTTGGATTGCAGGAAGTCTCTCTTGTTTTGGAGGGTGTCTCTCTCAGACTGGACTGTGTCTCACTCAGACCGGAGATTCTCCTTCTCGGCTTGGAGACTTTCTTTCTCAGCTCAGAGACGCTTTTGCCAGGTTTTGAGACTCTCACTCCTAGCTAGGAGATTCTCTTGCTCAGCCCGGAAATTCTCCTTCTCGACTTGGAAACCCTTTTGCATGGCTCAGAGACTCTCCTTCTCGGCTTGAAAACCCTTTCGCTCGGCCCAGAGACTCTCCTTCTCGGCTTGGAAACCCTTTCGCTCGGCCCAGAGACTCTCCTTCTCAGCTTGGACAATCCGTCTCTCAATTTCTAGAATTCTTTCCCTCTCTGGGATAGTATTAAATAAGGCCCGATAAGCATTAGACAGGCCCCAAATCATTTGTGCCTCCTCAGATCTGCCTAGGCCACAACATCTCTGTCTCAAATATCTGTTCAGACTCTCAGGATCTTTTAGGTGTTCAGGAGTAAAATTTCATGACACTGAACATGTTCATCTCTCTAAAGTCTCTCCCAAGTCTCTCCATACACCCTGCCACTCAGTATTCTCTGGTTTTGGAGGGGACTTCTTCAGAATATGATAAATCCAGATACTGAGTGAAATTATTACAATGACAAACAGTGCATTCAGGGAGATTAACAACGTGATCACATGAGCATTCAAACAATCCATAAAGGACTCGCAAGAGAGACTGGGAACCTGCTTCAAAATCACAAGTTCTGTGAAATTAGTAGCTCTCTCTGCAAACTGGTTTAAAACAGAAAGCAGAATCATTTTTTTTTTCCCTTCCTCTTTACTAAAGCAAGATAGCAGTGCTCAAAGTTTACAAAATATCTCAAAATACTGGCGGTCCGCCTGGACTTTCAAGGTCAAGTTTTCAGTGAGCACCTATGAAAGAGATGAACTTTTCCAATGAAGCTCTCCAAGAGCAGAGAGAGATTCATTCTAAAAAGCTAAAAAGCAGCTGTTGCCCGCATTCTCCACCAAAAATGTCGACGGTTTAAGGGCTGGTCTGGCCCGGTTCCACGACTAGTGGGGCAGAGGGATTTCGCAAAATCCACGCCTCCAGGAAATGGAAACAGGGGACCCCAAAATAATTAAAAACAGCGGCAACGATCTGAGGAGAAACAAACTAATTTACTAAATATAGTATCGGAATGTAAGATAACACACAATAATACAATATAAATCAACAATAATTGAGAGAAAGATTGTCCGAGAGCCAAAGGCCTTAAGCTAATACTGAAGCCTTGCGTGCAGTTGGGAGCAGCAGCAGCGAGCCGATCCGACAGGGAACATGGCAAGATGAGAAGAGGGATGAGTCAGATGACCTGCGCCCTTATATCTGTTCCCTTGAGCGGGAATGATAACAGTACTCGAAAAGGCTCTTGGGGAACGTAGTTCTTCTTCTCTTCCAGACAGGTACCCGGAACTAAAGCATTTGCTCCTTAGCTCCCAGTACACTGCATGATGTTGTGATGTGGAATACTGATAACCAAAAATCATAAAACCATGACACATTCAGAGGACTGAAGGATCTTTTCTTAAGGAAGTTAACAACCCTGCTTTGTTTGCACAGCTCAAGCGAGTTTTCCATATGTCTCTCACCGTACACTTCCTCCTTTTATTACACATATTCAGTCACACGCTATGTTGCCTGGTCTGTTAACTGAGGGCAACTGTAAGGCTGATCAAGCTACAGATGCCTTTGCTACCCCTCCATTATTTCAACAAGCATCACTCTCCCATCAATTTTTCCATTAGAATAGGAGAGCCTTACAAAAACAATTCCTACTGACAGTGGATCAAGCCCGTAACATTATTCTAACATGCCCAGACTTCCAGGCAATTGCCCCTTTGCCTCAAATTGGGACAAATCCCCGTGGCATAGCACCTCTTCAACTGTGGCAGACAGATGTCACTCGTTCCCAAATTTGGCCGTCTAAAGTATGTGCATGTAACAATTGATACTTGTTCTTCTTACATATTTGCCACAGCACATACAGGCAACTGCAGTCACGACACATGTAAGCATTGGCTGTCTGCTTACGCTGCTAAGAGGATCCCACATACTATAAAAACAGATAATGGACCTGCATATACTTGTAAGGCCACTCAAACTTTCTTCCAAGAATGGGGGGTTAGACATATTACAGGCATTCCTCATTCTCCCACTGGACAAGCGATCATTGAGCATGCTCATGAAACATTGAAATCCATTCTTAATAAACAAAAAAGGGGGAATATGAGAGACACACCACAAGAAAGATTATGTAAGGCTTTGCTTGTGCTGAATTTTTTTAATATCGATCATACAGATACAACTTCAGTAGGCTGTCATTTTGGGGCCTCCCCAATGCTCAAGGAACGGCCAAGTGTTAACATTCGGAATGTGGCCACAGGGCATTGGGAAGGTCCCTTACCACTGATAACTTGAGGTCGTGGATATGCTTGTGTTTCCACAGGGACTGGCCCTAGGTAGGTTCTAGCGCGATACATTCCGCTTCATCTCAATGCAGAAAATAGCATCCAGCCCTCATAATGACTGGGATTGTGTGTTTCTTACTTATGGGTACTGTTTTGCAATTTGTTGTATTGTAGATAATTTATGGGTGCCTTAGCGAGTGGCAAAAAACAGCTGGATTACCCACTGGATATTATCACAATAACAACACTGGTAATGGTATGAGAAAAGTGGGTGATTTTCATGTACTGATGCAGCCTCTAGAATTAGAATTATTAGGCCTTATCTAGATTGCTGTGTGTTTCTTCTTTTATTTTAGTAGTAGATCAAATGTGAATTGAACAGGATTTGATGCTACCAGTGCTGGAATCTATGGGAATACCTCTTCTAGTGTAATTTCAGCACCCCATTATCAGTAATGCTCGGTTATGATGTTATTAGCCTATCAATTAGCCTTTTCTTAAATTGAGAAGACAAAACCTGGAATGGAATCCCAGGCAAAACTAATGGAGAAACCTGTACTATAGGATGATTAACTCTCTTTCATCCCACTAATCAGGATTTAAAAAATATGACCATGCATCACTTGAGACAAAGGCGCACACTATCTTACTTTGATTCAACATATGATTCTGATATAGGATTCTGGAATAATGTCCAACAGATTTCTTAGTTCACTGGTCCTTTTAATTGGCACCTATATCAGCGACCTAAAGCCCCCTGACTGAATAATGATCTTGGGGTAAAACAAAGTATTCTGATAGTTTTCAGGGAACTGATATTTGTGGTTATAGCTGCAAATATTTTGTTTCGTAGAGAGAACTGAACTTGGTAGTTTATTTTGTTTTGCAACCAGGTGTTCCACTTGAGCTCTGTATCACGCACTGGCCACGCGGATGCAGTGTACAAATGGAAAAAACCCTGCAGACCCTGAGAAGAATAAAAGCAGGAGAGAATCTGTGGTGGGTGAGAGAGGAAAAGTGCACTTTGAAGCAGGGGACGCCCTGCTGGGACTGCCTATCGCATCCACCGCCAACATGTTCCTTCTCTCTCCTTTTCCGCAGTTTGCTGTTTCTCAAGAGTCAGTAAGTAATAATGCACTAGCTTAGGGAGTTTCTGCTTCCCACTTACAGGGATTATCTAAAATGGATGCCTGTGTGTGTGAGAGTTTATGTTGAATAAAACTCGTAGCCCTCTGTGCTGCTTTGAGTGCATAGTTTGTTTGCCTTTGCTTCTGAGACATCCTGTCTCTCAGATCCAGACACATCCTGAAACAGCACCCCTCAAGCTTTAGCCACCCTCACCAGGTTAGGATGTTAGCTGGCTACGGAAAGCAGTGCTACTAGTGATGCTCTAGCAGGCTTGTCCACTGATGTCGATTCTATCCAAAGTGCAACTTTACAAAATCGTAAAGCCATTGATTTTCAGTTATTAACCCAAAGGCTTGGTTGTGAAGATTTTAAAGGCATGTTTTTGTATGAACCTTAGTGATCACTCAAAAATCAGTACGTCAGAGTATACAAATGTTGAAGATTCTCTCTAATCAGTTACTGGTACACACAGAATGGGACCCTCTGGGATTCTTTTCTAGGTTGCAGGATCTTGGGCCATGGGCCAAACATGTATTTGTTCTTTTCTTAATGAGTTTAATAGTATTTTTTATCATTATGCTATGTTTGCCTTGTCTCTTTTCTTGCTTAACACTCTTCAGAGTGTTAACAATTGAAACGTGGGATGCTGTGTACAAGGCATAATTATGTTATTGATATTAGTGTTATTATTTTGTAGTATGTTAATAGTTTGTTAATAAACAAAAAAAAAGAGGGAATTGTGGGAATACAAGAAAGACTATTCAGAGCAGAAGCTGTGGATCAAGATAAACAGCGTGAGAAAGCAAGGCTGAGAAACAAGGACACTTCTAAAAGAGAAAAACAAAGTCAAGTAAGCTGTGTGATGGCTGTGTGATAATGACCCTGATTGGAGGAAGAGAGCATGGCTAGGAACAACTCAAGACTCTGATTGGATAAGTGCCTGCATGCATGGTTAAGGAGTGTTTGTGGAATGTTTTGTTGACATGTAAAGATAGGTGAAAAGTTAAAAGAGAAAACTTGTGAATGTATAGAATGTATGTTAGAACCTGTAATAAACAGTTTGGATCGTTCACATCTGAGTCTGTGCCTCAGACGCTATAGACCTCAATGGAGGAACTTCAAAAATATATTAGAGTATTGGGAATGAAGGAGGCAATTTATGATGACACGTTCGAGAGTCCTGATCTGCTTAAATTCTCAGCAGGGATGAGGGACCTCGTACTACAACAAGCCCCTCCTCACCAGTATGGCACACTGGTGTCTATACTGAACCCTTTAGTGGCCTTGGAGGCCATCATCCAACAAGCTGCCCGATTGGTAGCTGATCTGGGGGAGACAGAGCGCATTCAAAACAGGTGCAATATCCGAACGTTGGAAGGGGCAGAGGTCCTCCCTATGACTAATACCAGGAGACCTGCCCCATGGACTCCACAATCAGGACCCATACAGGTATCCTGAAAGCAAATGTTCAATGATTTAAACCGGGCTGGGGTTCATTTTGCTAAAATTGTTCGCCAACCCAATCATGTCCTCCTCCAGCTATGGAGACACTTGGGGGACAAGCAAAAATTTCAAAACATCCCCCAAAAACCTGGGGTTAGAACTATTGAAAAAATACCAACAACAGTGTGGAACCTGGAAGATTTCCTAGTTCCCAATAAAAGAAAAAAAAGCCTCCTCAAGTGACCCGGGCTACTATGCCTGAGCCATCTTAGGAAAAACAATTGGAATTGCTCAGCTACTTGCATGACAGGGGATGCCAGCTCCCCTGCACCTAGGGCCCCCAGATGGGAGCAGAGGCCCTATGACAAACTTACTCTTGGTCCCGAAAGAATATACAGTGATTTCTGGCACTAGTTTATACGGATGCAGAAATGTCAATAATTTACTGTGATACAAATAAATTCCTGGGAGATAGGGTGATGATTGGTGGGTCTGGAGGACAGATCATTCCTGTAACCCAGACATGGTTGAGGTTGGGGGTTGGGTGTCTCCCACCCCGGGAGTAGAAGGTGTCTATTGCCCCAATTCCAGAGTATATACCGAGTATAGACATACTATGGGGTCTGACTCTCTAGACGACCATAGGAAAGTTCAAACTGAGAGAGAGATGTATTAGTGCCCATGCAGTGCAGGACATATTAAGAGGCCATGTGAAGCATGAGCCTGTTTGCTTGCTCAATCCATGCAAGATTACTAATACTAAACAGCATAGACTACTGGGAGGGCCAGAGGAAATCTCTAGAATGGTGCAGGAACTAGAAAAAGGAGGGATCATAAGACCTGCATATAGTTCATATAATTCCCCTATGTGGCTAGTACGAAAGTCAGGTGGCACATGGAGAATGACAGTGGATTACAGAGAATTAAATAAGGTCACGCCACCCATTCATGTAGCCATACCCAATATTGCCTCCCTGATGGACACACTGAGTGGGGAGATAGAAACTTACCATTGTGTTCTAGACTTGGCAAATGCATTCTTGGTTTTCCCATCCATGAAGAATCGCAAGACCAGTTTGCAGGGGGAGGCAGGCAGTGGAACTTTCAGGTCCTACAGCAAGGGTATGTGCATTCACCAACCTGTTGTCATAACTTAGTTGTGCATAACCTAGCAGAGTGGAATAATCCTAATAACATCAGACTGTATCACTATACTGATGATCTCCTGTTGACGTCTGACTCACTGGAGGCATTAGAAAAGGCAGTTGACTCATTGACTACTCATTTACAAGACAAAGGGTGAGCTATAAACTCACAAAAAGTGCAAGGACCAGGCTTGTCAGTGAAATTCCTGGGTATAGTTTAGTCAGGATAAACCAAAGTACTGCAAAGAGCAATAACAGACAAGGTTCAGGCATTCCCAGTCCCTACAGCACCAAGGCAGTTGCAAGAATTTTGGGGTATGTTGGGATAATGGCATTCCTTTATACCCCACCTAGTGCAGCTGCTGAGGCCTTTGTATCGACTCACAAAGAAAGGCCAGAAATGGGACTGCGGAAGAATGGAACAAGAGGTCTTCCAGTGTGCAAAACTAGCTGTTAAACAGGTCCAGGCACTGGATATATTCAATCCTACCCTTCCAAGCCGAAATAGATGTCCATGTAACTCAGCATGGGTTCATCTGAGGCCTAAGGCAACGCCAAAATTCTGATTGAACCCCAGTTTGGTTCTGGTCTCAGGTTTGGCATGGAGCAGAAGAAAGGTACAGTATGATTGAAAAACAGTTATTGGCTGCCTACTCCTCATTACAGGAGGAAGATCCGATAAGTCAAACATCTTAAGTCATAGTTAAGACCACCTTGCCAATTCAGGAGTGGGTGAAAGATCTGACCCACCTTCCTAAGATGGGAGTGGCCCAAGCACAAATGATGGCATGATGATCGCCTATCTCAGCCAGAGGAGTAGTCTGTCTTCGTCACCATTGAAAGAAGAATGCCAGAAGATCCTAGGCCCGATGACACATCACGGTGATGCGCTGGAAGAGACAATAGTCACTCCACCGCACAAAAGTCCCAGCAAGGACAACCCGAGCAAGTGGAGAGCAGTGGCATACCATTCCTCCACTGAAACAGTCTGGTTTGAAGAGTGGGATGGTCAGAATAGACAATGGGCAGAACTGCCAGCCTTTTGGGTGGTTATAACAAAGGAACCCGGTAATGGTATCCTGGATATCTGTACAAATAATTGGGCTGTGTACCGGGGGCTCACTCTCTGGACTGCACAGTGGACCACCCAGGAATGGACTATGCATGCCCGACCAATCTGGGGCAGACATATGTGATTAGACATATGGAATCATAGAATCATAGAATCGCCAAGGTTGGAAAAGACCCACAGGATCATCCAGTCCAACGATCCACCCATCACCAATGGTTCTCATTAAACCATGTCCCTCACAACATCCAAACGTTCCTTGAACACCTCCAGGGTTGGTGACTACACTACCTCCCTAGGCAGCCCATTCCAGTGCCTGACCACTCTTTCAGAGAAGTAGCATTTCCTAATGTCCAGCCTGAACCTTCCCTGGCACAGCTTGAGACCATTCCCTCTAGTCCTATCGCTAGTTACACGAGAGAAGAGGCTGACCCCCAGCTCACTACAACCTCCCTTCAGGTAGTTATAGAGGTCTCCCCTGAGCCTCCTCTTCTCCAGACTGAACAATCCCAGCTCCTTCAGCCACTTCTCATAAGGCCTGTGTGCCAGATCCCTCACCAGCTTTGTTGCCCTCCTCTGGACACGCTCCAGGGTCTTGATGTCTTTCTTACAGTGAGGGGCCCAAAACTGGACACAGTACTCAAGGTGTGGCCTCACCAGTGCTGAGTACAGGGGGACAATTACTTCCCTGTTCCTACTGGCAACACTGTTTCTGATGCCAGCCAGGATGCCATTGGCCTTCTTGGCCACCTGGGCACACTGCTGGCTCATGTTCAGTCGAGCATCAATCAATAACCCCAGGTCCCTTTCCTCTACACAGTCTTCCAGCCACTCTGCCCCAAGCCTGTAGCGTTGCCTGGGGTTGTTGTGGCCAAAGTGCAGGACCCGGCATTTGGTCTTGTTGAACCTCATCCCATGGGCTTCAGCCCAGCCATCCAGCCTATCCAGATCCCTCTGTAGGGCCTCACTACCCTCAGGCCAATCAACACTTCCAGCCAGCTTGGTGTCATCTGCAAACTTACTGAGGGTGCACTCAATGCCCTCATCCAGATCATCAATAAAGATACTGAAGAGGATAGGCCCCAGCACCAACCCCTAGGGAACACCACTCGTGACCGGTCGCCAGCTGGATTTAACTCCATTCACCACCACTCTCTGGGCCTGGCTCTCCAGCCAGTTCCTTACCCAGCCAAGAGTGTATCCAAGACACGGACTGCCAGCTTCTGCAGGAGAATACTGTGGGAGACAGTGTCAAAGGCTCTGCTGAAGTCTAGGTAGGCTACATCAACAGCCTTTCCCTCATACACCAGACGGGTCGCTAGATCATAGGAGATCAGGTTGGTCAAGCAGGACCTGCCCTTCGTGAACCCATGTTGGCTAGGCCTGATCCCCCTGTGTGGAGAGGTTTATTGATGACTGGCTGACTGAGAAAGGCCATGAAGACACTGTGCAGCTGGTTAAGCAACCTTGTCACGCGCAAGGTCAGGTATGAGAACAAGGAACAAAACAGGATGCAGATGGAGAAAGCCGGCAACAGTGTTTTGAGATGTCAGTTAGAGAGTGTTTGCTGAGAGATAACCACAGAGCACAAAGATAGGCGTAGTTGACACTGACTAGCGAGCCAATCCTGAGCTCCACTTAGCAATACGTATGAGCCTATTATCTGCGCTATTAATGTACACGCAGCTGAAACAATAAACGAGATTTGCTGATCATCTACCATGGTCGTCGCATTTCTCCAATTCCTACAAATGGTGACCCCGACTGACCCAGTAACAGTGCACCACGGTGGGATGGCGCAGGAGTTCCGGTCCTAAAGCAGCGAGGACAGCTAAAGCACTCGGGAACCAGAGAGAGGAGTGCCGACCCTAGGTGACCTCATCGGAGAGCCTGGCCGATACGGGCCGCCGAGACCTTGTAAGGCTGCAACAGCGCGCACGCTGACAGAAAAGGGATGGAAAGGCAAGCGGCTTATTATTTATTTACTTGTTTTCTAAGAAAACGACAAATTAAGGGAGTAGACTTACAGAAGGAACTCCCCGGGTTATTAGCCTATGGCTATGCTAAAGGGTTTTTTCAAAACCCACATTTAGTACTTGACCTTACAGAATGGCATAAATTTGGGGATGCAATTTGGCAAGCAGTTTTAGATGATGATAAGACAGCAAAAAAATGCGGGAAACTGTGGCGAGCAGTTCACAATGAGCTGTTGCAGCACCAAGAAGAAAAGAAGGCAGCGGAACAGGCCAGTGCTGCATAGGGGAGAAATAAGGATTACAATGGGTGGCCGGATTGTCCGTTGCCCCCCGCAGTGACTGCCTTAGTGTTGCCGCTGGCCGCGGAGCCCACCACGTCAGCATGTTTGGAGCCAAGCGCCCCACCCCCGCCCCTAGATACGGCTGCGCTGGGTAGCTCACCCGCGCCTATTGCAATGGGCCCAATAAACCCTCCGAGCACTGAGCCGATCCCTGGGGCAGAGAGTGACCTAGCAGAGGCCATTGCACGGGAGAGGGGGGAAGCTTGGGCGGCGCTAGCGCGGGCCTGCATAAGGGCAGGGGATAATGACACAGTGGAGGCCGTGCGGCACATGGCGTTTCCGGTGATATATGCCTCTAATCCTGCGGGAGGGATGCAGGCCACCAACACAGCTTTAGACTGGAAATTATTATCGCAGCTACGATCTACGGTTAGTCAGTTTGGGGTAAAAAGCGAGCCAGCTAAGCAGATGTTGGATTATATTTGGAGTACGCAGATATTGCTGCCATCCGATTGTCGGGCAATAGCAAAATTGATCTTTTCACAACATCAACAGCTGTTGCTTAATGCATATTGGCAAGAACTGTGCCATCAGAGTGTCTCAAAGGCTAGGCAGCCGGGAGACCCACTACATGGTGTAACTATCGAAGAACTCTTAGGGCTAGGGCCTTTCTTCAGAACAGAAGCCCAAGCATTATTAGGGCCAGATAAATGTCGATAAACGATGTATTTAGCTAGACAGGCTATGGACAAGATTAAGGTGCCTGGTGGATTGCCATCTTATATGGGGATCCAACAAGGTAGAGATGAGGACTTTGGGGCATTCATAGACAAGGTAGCCGGGGCTATTGAAAAGGCAGGGGTGCCAGAGTATATGAGAGGAGTGATGTTAAAACAATGCACGCTTCAAAATTGTAATTCAACAGCGTGTAGTATTCTGAATACTTTGGGGAGTAATTGGACTATTGAGGAGGCACTGGAAAAGCTATCAAGCGTGCCGGTCGGGCCCCAAGCATTTCTGGTTGAGGCTATTAAGGAGTTAGGGGCAGGTTTAAAGGCGCAGGCTGAGGCCTCTCACAATCAAGTGCTAGCAGCTCTTGCACCCTTACAAGCATCTGCGACAACAAATTTAGGCCCGAGGTCACCTGTTGCTGGTCGCATCAAATGCTATCGCTGTGGCGGCATAGGACATGTGCGTCGTCAGTGTCAAGCCACCGGTTCATGGTGTCGCACATGTCGTATGGACAACCACAATACCAATGCCTGTCGACGCCGGTCGGGAAACCCCCAGCCCAGCACGAGAAAAAAACGACGGCCGCGCGCAGACACAAGTAGCCGTTTCCAGCCAGCAGCAGCCCTGCAACCAGCCACACCAGGAAGCCTCAGCTTGGACTTGGCAGCCACAGTGACCACGACCTTAATGACCACAAAACCTGAGCGGGTGTCTACGGGGATCAGAGGACCAGTAATGACAGATGGAACTGCCGTTGGGGCCCTTCTATTGGGGCATTCTTCGGCATCAATGCTCGGACTTTTTGTCCTCCCCGGGGTAATAGATGTGGACTTTCAGGGCGAGATCCAGATTATGGTATACACCCCGTTTCCTCCAATAAAAATTGAGAAAGGGCAACAGATAGCGCAGCTAGTACCCCTAGAGCAATTGACCAAAGCCTTAACCCCGTGTCAATCGTCTCCCCGAGGGGAGCAAGGGTTTGGCTCCTCAGGGGGCTTAGCGTTGCTATCACTAAATTTGCATGATCGACCTAAAAAACCAGTGACACTTAAATACAGAGAGGAAGAAATCAAACTTCAAGGTCTGTTAGATACAGGGGCCGACAGCAGCATAGTGAGCCCAGAAATTTGGCCGCCTCATTGGCCACTGCAAGCGGCCATAGCCACAGTGACGGGTATAGGCGGACTATCCTTAGCGAAAAAGTCGCCTCCCCTGCAAATCCACCTTGATGAGCAAGTAGTCCATACCTCTGTCTCGGTGGTACCCCTACCCCCCACCGTTCAATGCTTAATTGGCCGCGATGTGCTCTCTCGATTGGGGGTAATTTTAATGAATGAGCGCCCTTTAGGGTAGAGGCCATTGCATGGGCTTTCCCACTCCCACTTACCTGGACAACAGACTCCCCGGTGTGGGTAAAGCAATGGCCCTTAAAACGGGAAAGCTTAGAGCAGGCGCATAAGCTAGTTCAAGAGCAATATGCTCAGGGACACCTGAAGTTGTCTACCAGCCCCTGGAACACCCTGATTTTTGTGATAAAAAAGAAAACCGGAAAGCATCGACTACTACACGATTTGAGAGCAGTAAATGACCAAATGGAACCCATGGGGGCACTTCAACCTGGCCTGCCCAATCCTGCCATGCTACCTTACAACTGGTCATTACTAATCATTGACTTAAAGGACTGTTTCTTTACTATTACCCTGCACCCTTAGGACACTAAACGATTTGCCTTCACATTGCCTGCATTGAATCGAGAACACCCTGATCAACAATTTGAATGGACAGTATTACCTCAGGGGATGAAAAATAGCCCCACACTATGTCAACTATATGTCGATCATGCTCTACAACCACTCTGGCGAGAATGGAAACAAATGGTCATTTATCATTACATGGATGACATCCTTTTTGCCCAGCCAGAGGCCTTCACACAGGAACAAATTTGGCAAATAGAAAAGACCCTAAATAGGGAAGGACTTATGATTGCCCCTGAAAAGGTACAACACTCCGCGCCCTGGAAGTACTTAGGATGGACACTGACTAACACGATAGTAACCCCACAGAAACTGCAACTAAATACTAAAATAGAGACTCTACACGATGCCCAAAGGTTACTGGGGGACTTACAGTGGCTGCTGCGCCCTGTGGTGGGCATCCCAAACGAACTCTTAGAGTCGTTGCGACCTTTGTTACGGGGCACTGACCCGGCCCAGCCTGTAACGGTGACAACGCAGCACAAACGTCTACTACAACAGATTATGGACTGCATTGTACACGGCAGTGTTCGGAGACGTGACCCCGACCTCCCCATACAGGTTATAGTATGGTATGGACCAAAGTACCTTTCAGGAGCATTGGCACAATCTAAAAAGAAAACGGGGGAGGTATGGGTACTAGAGTGGATCTGTCCCTCACTGCAGCAATCAAAAACACTTCTTCAAAAAATTGAGCTCCTGGCAGAAGTGATTAAGAAAGGGCGAGAACATACCCTGCAAATCACAGGTATGGAGCCTGTGTGTGTACAGCTGCCAATGCAGAAGGGCACTCTAACATGGTATGTGCAGCATAGTCCAGAGTTACAGGATGCTCTCTTAGGAGCTGGAAGTACGGTTTCGATGGAAAAGATTCCGAACGCGCCGCTACATTGGATTGGTCAATGGAGTTGGCTCCGGATACCAAAGCGGTCCGAGACGCCCTTGCAGAACGCAATCACGGCTTACACGGACGCGGGACGGAAATCTAGAACAGCAGCAGTGACCTGGCAGCAGGGCGGCTCCTGGAGACATCACCTCATTGCAGCCGATGATAAGGACTTATTGCAAACATTGGAGCTGGTGGCCGTTGTGTGGGCCATGATGAACTTAAACGACCCCCTTAATGTGGTCACCGACTCCCTTTATGTAGCTGGAGTATGCCAATGAATAGAGGAGGCCTACATAAAGGAAGTGCAGAAACGGCGGCTGTACGAGCTGTTTGTGCAGTTGCAGAGAGCAATCAGAATTAGGGAGCACTCATATGCAGTAATACATGTTCGAAGTCATAAATGGGAGATAGGCTTGGGGGAGGGAAATGCGAGAGCCGATCGCTTGGTGTCGCTGGCGCAGAGACCTTTAGTCTCCCAGCATGTCCTGGCCCGAGAGGCGCACTCTATGTTTCACCAGAATGCCAAGGGGCTAAGAAGGGAATATCAGATAACATATGAGGACGCTAAGGCAATTGTTAGATCGTGCCCAGTGTGCAGCCACCATAATGGCGGTATGGGTCTCGGGCTAGGGGTTAACCCCAGGGGACTTAAAGCTAACGAAAATTGGCAGATGGATGTGACGCACGTGGGTGAGTTTGGGTGGCTGAAATATGTATACGTGTCTATAGATACATATAGTAATTTTATGTGGGCCACCGCTCAACCTGGAGAAAAGGCTATGCATGTAGAAAGGCATCTCAGTTGTTGCTTTGCAGTTATGGGTATACCACTACAAATAAAAACAGACAATGGCCCAGCCTACACTAGTCGTAGGCTTGGGGAGTTTCTGCAAACATGGGGAGTAAAACACAGTATGGGTATCCCGAACTCGCCCACAGGCCAGGCGATAGTAGAATGGGCAAATAGAACATTAAAAAGGTATTTGGAGAAGCATGCTGATGTAAGAGACCCCCAGGAAAGGCTCGCAAAATGTCTTTTTGTATTAAACCACTTGTGCGTGTTTGGAGACGGGAGGGAACCCCCCGCCTATAAGCATCACACTCCTATTTCAAATAGAGAACGGAAAAGTATATGGGTAAATTATAAAGACCCTAAGACAGGGTTATGGCAAGGTCCTGCCAATGTGCTGTACTGGGGTCGGGGTTACCTTTGTGTGTCTGCCCCAACAGGACCTCTCTGGGTGCCATCTCGATGGACTAAACCTGCTCTGAATGCTCCCAGCACGTCCGAAGAACGAGAGTGAGAGGCGCCTAAGCGACCACCTAGCCCTTGATTCAACCATCGAAAGTATCAGCAGGACTGCCGGAAGGACACTGGCTTGGATTTGGGATCATCCGGGGGAAATTTTGGGGGCGGGGTACCCTCAGCAGCTCGAGCGCGATATCGCTAGAGCTTTCCCTGCCCAGCAGCTGGGCTCGTGAGCCACCCTTTTTCGGTGTTGGTGGTGCTGGGAATCCTCATAATTTGTTTGGTTATTGCTGTTGTTAAGAAAATGCTCTCGAAGGTTACCTCGGCTGTTTTGCTTGCACAAGAAAAGAACGAGGAAATTGTGGATGGACAGCTGACCCAGCGAGGTCATGTTTTTCTCCCCCTGGGTCAGTGCAAGCAAAACAGCTGCTATGGATCACTGTCTCACACAGAACAACAATGGGAGTAGGCGAAAGGAATGCAGAGCTGCAATAGAGACCGCTGTGCCAGGTGCTGTGAGACAAGCTGCAAGCAACTGCAAATTATGAGAACTGCGCCAGCGCTGCCCTCTGGTCTTCTGTCTCATTATACTGCATGCTAATGGACTCTCAGGAACGTAATGAAAATGTATCTGAATTCCTGTCAACTATTGATTATGTATTAGTTTGACCTATATCTATAGCACAATTTCTTCTGACAGTGTGCAAGTTAGGTGGAGTGATCCCCCTTGCACCATCAATAGACATCCTTACCGGATATAGGGTCTGATTTCCGCATCTCAATTTTGCAACGAGAATGGATCCGCTCTGTTCGGCTGCAGGATCGGTTGAGAGAGGGGACACCTTTGGCGCGCCCCAAGATTTCTTGGAAGGTCTCCCTTCCTCACCCGATCACTGCAGGGACAGACAAGGACCATCCATAGGCAGATCAGGTATGTGTATAGAAAAGGGGGTTGCCCGTAAGGCGTGAGGAGACGTCCTACGCAGGGTATGAAGGAGCGTGCCTGCTCCCCCCCCGAGGTACGTGAGCTCACGGGTTAGGTTGCCGGCTGGGGTAAGACTTGCAACTAATTTACTAATGTACTAGCGTTATTAAGATTCAAGCTAAAAGACATCGTCAGCATTGTGTATTATGTATAAACCACGTTTTTTGTTCTAAATATCAGAGTGAGTGTGGTGTGAGTGAGACGCGTTCCTTTCAGGGAATGAGTGTCAGCCTGTTTATGTAGTGCTGTGTTCTGATTGCATGGAAGCGTGTAAAGGAAGATGGACAGGCTTCTGTGAGATCTGTTCCCAAGTGTTTATAACTGAACAATATCACTATACGGTGTTAAGGGTTTGTGGAAACTTTGAGGGAATTAGGAATCAATAAGAATTTTGTAAACATCATGGGAGGCTCCCAGGAGAAAATTGTGTTTCCACAGGATCTGGCCCATTATGGGTTCCCAGTAAATTGACTAAGCCAGCCCCGAACATTAGCAACCGATCTCAACCTGATTACAACAACAGCGACTCCGGCGAGCAATAGCCGCATGGTGTGCAAGACATCATATACAGTGCCGTGACTCCCGAGCTGCGACTGGTATTCCCTTAGCAGATCGCAGAAAACATCTCATCGGAAAGGTCTCTTGGACACTGGAACTGCCAGGAGCAATTGGCGGTTACGAGACTCAGAAGCTCACTAATTGTGGGGGTCGGTACAGTGATTGATCCAGAGTGGGTGTTCCCCATTCGAGCTCGTTGTGTAATCAGTGCAATCCACTTGCTCCAAGTGGCATCAGTAGCATGATGGGTGGAGGGAACCTTTCCTTTAAACATCCAGTTCAGCACTGGCAGTCGAGGTGCCAGGAGGAGCTGCGTCTCAGTTCCGACTACTTCGGAAGCAGCCCTAACCCCCTCATACGCGGCTAAGATTTCCTTCTCAGTTGGAGTGTAGCACTCTTCAGACCCCCTGTATGCTTGACTCCAGAATCCCAGGGGTCAGCCTCGGGTCTCCCCTGAGGTTCTTTGCCACAAACTCCAGGTGGGACCTTTCTCTCCAGCAGCAGTGTTGAGGATGTTCTTTACATCCTGTCCCGTCCGTACTGGCCCCAGGGCCACGGCACGGGCTATCTCCTGTTTGATCTGCTCAAAAGCCTGCTGCTGTTCAGGACCCCATGTAAAATCATTCTTCTTCCGCGTTACCTGATACAGGGGGCTTACAATAAGGCTATAGTTTGGAACATGCATTCTCCAAAAGCCCACTACACCCAGAAAAGATTGTGCCTCTTTCTTATTAATGGGCGGAGACATGGCAGTGATTTTGTCAATCACATCTGCTGGGATGTGACGGCGCCCATCTTGCCACTTTATACCTAGGAACTGAATCTCCTGGGCAGGTCCTTTCACTTTGCTTCGCTTAATGGCAAAACCAGCTTGCAGAAGAATTTGGATTATTTGCTCTCCTTTCTCAAAAACATCTTCTGCTGTATCGCCCCACACAACAATATCATCAATGTATTGCAGATGCTCCGGAGCACTGCCCTGTTCCAATACAGTTTGGATTAACCCGTGGCAAATGGTTGGGCTGTGTTTCCGCCCCTGGGGCAAACAGTTCCAAGTATACTGAACACCCCTCCAGGTGAAGGCAAATTGCGGCCTGCATTCTGTGGCCAGAGGAATGGAAAAGAAGGCATTAGCGATGTCAGTGGTGGCATACTACTTGGCTGCTTTTGACTACAATTCATACTGGAGTTCTAGCATGTCCGACACAGCAGCACTCAGCGGGGGTGTGACTTCATTCAGGCCACGGTAGTCTACCGTCAGCCTCCATTCTCCACTGGCTTTACGCACTGGCCATATGGGGCTGTTAAAAGGTGAATGGGTTCTGCTGATCACTCTTTGACTTTCTAGTTGACGAATCAACTTATGAATGGGGAGCAAGGAATCCCTGTTGGTTCGATACTGTCGTCTATGCACTGCTTTTGTGGCAATTGGTACCTGCTGCTCTTTTACTCGCAGCAACCCCACAGCAGACGGATCTTCTGACAGGCCAGGCAAAACAGATAGCTGCTTAATGTTGTCCGTATCTACAGCAGCTATTCCAAAGGCCCATCGATACCCCTTAGGATCCTTGAAATGTCCCCTTCTGAGGTAATCAATACCCAGTATGCATGGAGCCCCTGGGCCAGTCACAATATGGTGTTTTTGCCAGTCTTTACCAGTGAGGCTTATTTTGGCCTCCAACACAGTCAGTTCTTAAGAACCCCCAGTCACCCCATGAATATAAATTGATTCTGTCCGTTTTTGACTCGAGGGCATTAGAGTGCACTGTGCACCGGTATCCACCAGTGCCTTATATTTCCGTGGTTCTGATGTGCCAGGCCATCGGATCCACACAGTGCAATAAACTCTGTTATCTCTCTCCCTCCCCTGACTGAGGGCAGGGCCCCCCTATTCATTACCTGTGGTAACTGGAGCAACTACACTGGTGGTTGGTCTGTTCTGTGCTCGCAGTACACGAGTATCTTGGTCATGCCACTTCCTCATGTCTTCTCCATGGTCACGGAGGTAACGCCACAAGGCAACATGCGAAGCAGTCCTGTTGTTGTTTCTCACTCGAGCAGGAAAGCGTTTGCCTTCAATAGCTGTGATTTTTAATGATACAGGTGAGGAGGAGTATCCATCTTCTTTAATTAATTGGATTTTCATTAGTTTGATAAGTTCTTTCATTAGGCCCCTTTGCTTATCTTGATCGTCGTCAAACGTTTCCGATACTATTACGGGTTCTACGGGTTCATCACGATTAATCAATAGAGACATCTGCTCTTTTACTTCACCCAGTCTGTTTGCTAACTCTGAGACGGCTGAAATGGAAACGTGGGTTGGGGGTAGATGTTGTTCATAGTTTTGGAGTGTAAGAATCAATTCGAAAACTAGGGGTCTTCTCTGTTGGTCCTCGTATCTGTGGAATGTTGCTACTAGTGTGGGGGCGTATCTGTCTGCTGCTGCTCTCGTAAGTTTTTGCCATATGTCAGGTGTTGTTCTCACTCTCTCTGGATCATGGTTTTGGCGTGGATCATTAGGAGCAAAATTAGACTCATATAACATTTCCACCAGGGCTATTTCCCTCAAATACTGGATACCTTTCTCAATTGTATTCCACGTTTTCATTGCAGGCTGCAGAAGTTCTTGGTAGGGATACCTTTCCTTCACAGCTATTAATATTCGGTCCCAGAGGGTTGCAGCTCCATCCAAACATCTACTAATTCCTCTGTCGATCGATTTGTCTCTGGCAATGTCTCCTAGTTGGCAGGCTTCATTACCATCTAGAGAGAAGCTACTGGCCCCCCTATCCCAACAACGAAGCAACCAGGTGACAACAGTTTCATTTGGGCGTCGTTCAAATTCCTTTCTTGAGTTTTGGATTTCAGTCATCTTGAGAGGTCGACGAACAGTAATAGAGATCTCCTCTTCATCGCTGTCCTCTCCATGCCTCTTAGTTTTCGCTTTTGCTTTTCTTGGTTCTGAGGAAGTCCCCTCGCCTGGATCTTCCTCTACCTCCTCCTCCACTTCTTCTTCTTCTTCCTTTTTTCGCTCTAGACGCGAGGACACCCGCTTCCATTTCTTGCCTTCTACAGGGGCTACTGACACTGTTACTGGTGTCTGCTGTGACTGATCAGATCTGACTTGGAGATTTCCCCCTTCGGCTTGCACCTCCGCTCGGAAACTCTCTCTCTCCAGAACAGTGCTATACAGAGCGCGGTAGGCACAAGCCAAGCCCCAGATGAGCCGTGCCTCCTTTGATCTATCTAAGCTGCACCGTCCCTGACTCAAATGCTGGCTCAGTTTCTCAGGATCCCACAGATGTTCAAGAGTGAAATCCCATGGTATGGCGGGTCCCCACGCTTCTAAGATTCTTCCTAAACCTTTCCATATTCCTTGCCAGTCATCATTCTCTGGTCTTGGAGGAGGCTTCTTCCACTTAGCACAAATGAAGAGGAATACATTCAAAGATATTGATAATATGCACAAAAGTATGAGCATTGACTCGGTATTTGAAAAACGTTCAACAAACTGAGAGGGAAGCCTGGAAACTGGTTCGAAGGTCTCAAAATTCAAGTTATACCACAATGCATAAAGCCACCAGGCAGGTGCCTCTATCAGGGCCCTTATTTGGTTGTATATGAACACAACTACACAGCAAGACATGAAGAGGTTAATTATAGACCGGTAACTGGCAAGGAACATGATAGCTTTTAATCCCTTATACAGTGCTCTGACAATAAAGAGCAACCTCATAGTTGGTAACTGCTAAAGTGAGGGGGGGATGAGGAGAAGGAGGAAAAAAAAAAAAAGAAAACAAACGGAAACCACTCGGTACAGTGTCTGGAGTTTGGCGGACTGCCCAGGCTATAATCTAATCTATGAAGGTCACACCAACACCAGCAATGCTTTGCAGTCTCACAGTCTGGCCTAACAAAATTTTTTTTTCTTACTAACGTTAAAGCTTCAGATGAATCTTGCCCACATTCTCCACCAAAAATTTGTCACGGAGTTACCTAGATAGACTTATAGGCTTGCGGGCCCCCCTCCCACCCGGCTTCCCGAGAAAAATGAAGCAGCGGCAACGATCTAAGGAGAACTTATTTTACTAACTATGATGTTGGGATGCAGGGTGACACGTTATACTACAATCTAATTGGGAGTAAGGATAATAAACCAAATGAAATGAGAGAGAGCAAAAGAGCGATAGAGAGGGAGAGAGAGAGAGAGAGTGAGAGAGTTTCCGAAACCGAAAGCCTTACTTGATGAAGGCGCCCTGCTTGGAAAGCACACCCACTCCTCTCCCTGGCAGCAAGCGAAAATGAAAAAGACCGCGTGCAACCAGATGACGTATCTTCCGTGATGTATCTTTATTCTCTGACTGTGAGGTCCTCTGGGATACGTAGTTCTTCTTCTCTTTTGTCCATGATGTTATGATGTGGAATACCAATAGCAAAGTTACAAAACCATGACATGGTTTGAGCCTATTATCCACGCTATAAATGTACACGCAGCTGAAACAATAAACGAGATTTGCTGATCATCTACTATGGTCGTCGCATTTCTCCCGCCGATTCCTACACCCCTGGTTGTCCCACGCATGCTATGTGATCTCCCTCAAGACAATCTGCTCCATAACCTTCCCCGGCACTGAGGTCAGGCTAACAGGCCTGTAGTTCCTTGGATCCGCCTTACAACCCTTCTTGTAGATGGGAGTCACATTGGCAAGCCTCCAGTCTTCTGGGACCTCACCAGTCAACAAGGTGCGCTGATAGATGATGGAAAGCGGCTCAGCTAGTTCCCTCAGCACTCTCGGGTGAATCTCATCCGGCCCCATGGACTTGTGGCAGTCCAGTTGGAGTAGCAGGTCTCTGACTGTGTCCTCCTGAATTGTGGGGGGTTTAGTCTGCTCCCCAGCCAAGGCTGCCAGGTCAGAGAGTGGAGAAACCCGAGGATAACTTGTCTGACTTTTAAAGACTGATGTAAAGAAGGCATTCAGAACATCTGCCTTTTCCTTATCCTCAGTGGTCACATTGCCAGCCTCATCCAGTAGAGAATGGAGATTCTCCCTGGTCCTCCTCTTACTGTTGATATACTTGTAAAAGAGTTTCTTGTTCCTTTTTACCCCAGCGTTGAGTTCAAGCTGGGCTTTTGCCTTTCTGATTTTCTCCCTGCACATCTTAACCACTTCTTTGTATTCTTTCCGAGTTGCCTGTCCCTTTTTCCACAGGAGGTAGATTCTCTTTTTCTCCTGGAGCCTCAAGAATAGATCCCTATTTATCCATGCCCGTCTTCTTCCGCACTGGCTCATTTTGCGGCTCAGGGGGACAGCCTGCTCCTGCGCCTTAAAGACTTCCTTCTTGAAGAGCAGCCAGCCATCTTGTACCCCTTTACTCTCTAAGACTGAACTCCAGGGCACTCCCCCTACTAGTCTCCTGAACAATTCAAAGTCCGCCCTCTGGATGTCCAAGGTAGCAGTTTTGCTGTTCCCTGTCCTGGCTCCATCAAGAATCGAGAACTCTACCATTTCATGGTCACTCTGCCCAAGACAGCCCCCGACCTCCACATCTCCCACTAGACCTTCTCTGTTGGACCCTCCCTTGTCTGAGGGGGCGAGATATGCCCTGACCTGCACTGACACAGCAAGTGGGATAATGCAGGCCTATCCAGTGCCAAAAGTGAACAAGGCATATACCATCAAGGCGCTCACCAAGTTCTTGGCCACCTACATGATGCCTAAATTCATTGAGAGCAACCAAGGAACTCATTTTACTGGTGCAATGGTACAATGCTGGGCAGAAGAAAACAACATTGAGTGGCAATGCCACCTACCATATTATCTGACAGGGGCAGACTTTATTGAACATTATAACGGTATTCTTAAGGCTGCCCTGAAGACAGACTCTCAGTCCCTGCAGGGGTGGACAAAGAGACACTACGAAACCCTGTGGGACCTGAATGAAAGGCCTAGATTCGGCAGAGCCAGTGCCGTGAAAATGCTACAGACAACATGGGCCTCCCTGCTTAGGATCTGAATTATGGGCACTGATAATCAGGTAAGACCCCAAATTGACAATGAAAATCATCTTCTGCTCCCTGCCCCTTAGAACCTAGAACCTGGTTCCCATAGAATAGAATGGGCTTGGAAGGTGCAAGTATGACCAAAGTTGTGTGGACTACTTGCAACTTGGGGAAGATTATTGGAGGTTGGGGGATTGGTAGTCCCCCCGGTAATAGATACATGGCCTGGAGACATCATGGTCAACACTCCAGTTTTCATTGCTAAAGGGACCTTAATCATGTCCCTATGGCAAATCCGTACCCCTCCTTTGATACCCAATATAGTTATGCAGCCTCAGATATCAGGTCAGAGGATGTGGTACAGATGGCTTGGACATGCCCCAGTGCAAGCCAAAGTGTTGATCCAGCACAGAAATACGGCCTGTATCTTGCCATGGAGGGTGGACCTACCCCTTCTGGTACCTTTGAAACATCTATGCTACTCCCCGTGATTCTCTTTGAGTCCACAGGATCACCAGAAGAGCAACATGACATCAAGATGCTCTGAGTGTCACTGTAGGATCAGCGTGACACCTGGTGGTGGACTATATGGGACTGATGGAATGCAAGCTGAACCTTCCCTGATCCAAGTGAATGCCTCCAGGAGAACCATCGAGTACTGGCCCACAAAGGAAGATAAACTTCAACCAAGAACCAATCATTAATCATCTTATGTTTTGTTAATCTACACCGCGACGGGCAAATTGTACAAAGCATTGTGGTGTACTGGATCGCTGTTATTGAAAGGTTTTACCTTCAACCTGCTCAATCATTGGTTCACACCATGAAGGGGTGGAGTGTAGTGGAAATGCTAAGTCACAGCCTGAAACAGTGATTGAACACCTGGTGGGAAGGCAGAGCCAACCAAGGGGAGCTCAGGTGCATGCAATGCACCTGAGTAATCAGAAGGGGTGGATCAGAAGGGGAGGAGGGATTTCACAAAATCCGCGCCTCCAGAAAAGGGAAACAGGGGACCCCAAAAAAATTAAAAACAGGGGCAACAATCTGAGGAGAAACAAACTAATTTACTAAATACGGTATCAGAATGCAAGATAACACACTATAATTCAATATAATACAATATAATTAGAATTGAAGCAAATAAATATAACAAGAGAGTATTTGAAAGCTGTAGGCCTTACAGTAGTGCTGAGGTGATACATGGGGTCAGGACGAGCAACAGCGAGGAGAGCCGAGGGAAGAAGGGCCATCAGGTGACTTTGCCAGAGTTTATATCTTCTCTCTGACCGCAAAGCCCCCTGGGGTATGTAGTTCTTCTTCTCTTCTGGACAGGTGCATGGAACTGGAGAATTAACACTTTAACTCCCAGTGCGCTACATAATGTTATGATGTGGAATGCTGTTAACCAAAAATCATAAAACGATGAGAAGAAGGTAGGTGAAATCCAGATGGTTAATTTTGTACATTTCCTCCTGATCGTCTTGTGCCTTCCAGATGTATTTGTTAAGAGGCTCTTTGAGGGTTAAAGGGACAGGACCCATGTGGGGCAAAACAATCAACATCAGTTGTCCCAGGGAGTAGTCATCCCAATAAGCAGCTCTTTGAGTAAGGGACCACTGGGCACAGTGGTTGCCAGTGGTGAAAAATATTCCAGGTCCCCAGTAGCCCTCTGATTCCTTTTCAATCAACAGGATCTGATCTCCCCCTGTTAGTGGCACTTTCCACACATACTCTGCCTCTGATTTCAGAGGAGTGTGACCAAAATCTTTCTTTAATTTGGCCAGCTCGGTAGCAGAATAGGGGACCTCCCTGATACAAACACCAGAGTACCCACCTTTGCTCTCTTCATATGCATGCCCAGTTTCTATCGGAGGGCAGAGTAGGGTCACCAGGTTTTCTGATTGGTCTTTTTGGGCTCTCACATCCTCCAGACTTTCTCCTGGATAAAAGTCACTGCCTGGGGAACTAGCATTAATCTCCCTCTCACTTACCAACTGTTCTCTAAGGGCTTGCTGAAGGAGGGCTTTTGAATGTTCTTCTTTTTCTGACTGCCCCCTAAGATCTTCTACTTGGTCCTGCAGGTATGTAACCAATTCCTGCAAGGACTGAATAATTTGGGTTTCTGCCATGTGCTGTTCATTGTGGATCTCTACGGCAGCAGTAAGAGCAGCTCCTAGAACTGCACAAATGATTGATTTTCCCTTTCCCTCCCCGTACGAGTTTGCTTGTGGAGGGAATTTATCTGACCCACGACTCCCTCTAAGTTGGACCAATTACTCTGTTCCCACTCCATCTCCACAGGGAAGGGTTTGGAACCGCGTTTTTTTTGCTTGTTTCTTTGTTTTTTTAAAAAGAGGCTGAGGATTGGATTCCTGCCCTCATTCCTTTTTTTTTTTTTTTCTTTTTTTCTTTTTTTTGTTAACGATCATGCCTTGAAATGTGGAGCAGTCTCTTCAGACGGGAAACACGTATTATCTAAAACTTATCAATTTGCTCCTTTCAACCCTGAAGGGTACACACATATTGCAAAAACCTCATAAGTGGAGCGATCTCCACTAGGGGGAAACACGTAAAATCAACAATTTGCTCCTTAAACCCCGGAAGGGTACACATGTACATTCTTCTACCATTAAGGCAGTTGCTACTACCACCTGGGCACAATCAAGCTAACCTCGAGATACAGGGTCTAATAGCTTAGGCAAGTATGCAATAGGTTTTCTTTTTGTCTCCCCATTCTTGTGTTAGAACTCATAAAGCAGCTTCTTCACTGACAGTGAAATGGTTCCTTTAATACAGGCAGTTTTAACACAGGAGCTATAATTAAGTCCCATTTAAATACTTCTACTAATTCTGTTTCCTCTTTTGTCCATTTTAAAATGTTGGATTCTCCCTTTGATAGTTTGAGATACAATCTCTTTGTTTTTTGTACGTGTGCTTTTATTCATAATCTATAGTACCAAATGAAACTTAGAAACTTTCCCAACTCCCTCTTTGTCCTGGGCAGAGTAAGCTGCACAATTGCCTGAATTCTTTCATAATTTATTCTCCGTTTCCCCTCAGAAATTACATGCCCAAGGTATCTGACTTCTTTTTCCACATACTTGTCACGGAGTTATCTAGATCAATCTAGATCAATCTATGGCTGTGACAGGGGGGCAGTAGGCCTGTGGGCCCCCTGGCTCCCAAAAATGGGAAGAGAAAAGGGAAAGGAGTAGGGGAACAGGAGCTGGGCTCACAGAGGGAAAAAGAACGAAGCAGCAGCAACGATCTAAGGAGGAAAACTTATTTTACTAACTATGATATCGGAATGCAAGATAACACAATATAATACAATCTAATTGAAAGTAAGGGTAATAAATCAAATAAAATAAGAGAGAGAAAGTTTCTGAAACCGAAAGGCCTACTTGATGAAGGCGCATGGCTTGGAAGCACACCCACCCCTCTGCCTGGCTGCCAGAGAGAGAGCGTGAGCCTGATCACGTGACTTAGATCACGTGACTTCCGTGACGTATCTTCCTTCTCTGACCGTGAGGTCCTCTGGGATATGTAGTTCTCTTCTGAGAAGCAAGTATCTGGAAGGTTGTAAATCCACGCAGCTGGAGTATTAACCCTTTAATTACCCGTGCTGTCCATGGTGTTATGATGTGGAATACCAATAGCAAAATTACAAAACTGTGGATGGATGGCTGACCCAGGGAGGTCATGTTTATCTCCCCCTGGGTCCCTGCGAGCAAAACAGCTGCTATGGATCACTGTCTCACACAGAACAACGATGGGAGTAGGCAAAAGGAATGTGGAGCTACATACTGTAACAGCTTTACCCCCTCTTCAACCTGAAACTTTTCCAAAACTTTCTCCAGCACTTGTCCAAATAAATTAGGTAATTCCATGAACCCTTGGGGTAAAACAATCCTCCTATATTGCTACTTTCGTCCTGTTTCTGGGCCCTCTCATCAAAGGCAAAAAGATCACAATTCTCTGAGTCCAAAGGGCAGGTCCAGAAAGTATCTTTTAGGTCTAAGACACTAAACCATTTATGTTCTTGTGGGATCAGACTCATTAAAGTATAGGGGCTAGGAACCAGAGTGTTGCTTGAGAAGTATTTAATTTTTCTTAAATCTTGCACCAGCTGATATGTGCCATCTGCCTTCTGTACTGGCAAAATTGGAGTGTTATAGGGTGACATACAGAGTTCCAGAAGACCATCCTTAACCAATGTTTGTATTACAGGCTTTAGACCCATTATCCTTTATGTCAAATTCATTGACATGTTTATACCTGTTCCACAAGTTTTCAACTGCAATCCTAATTTCACTATTAAATCTCTCCCCAGAAGTCCCTGCTTTTGGCACATATAACAATTGCCCTGTGACTATTTTTATCTTCCCATTTTAATTCAGTAGTCTCAAAAAGTGAAACTATCATCCCTGATCCCTCTACCCCTGTTATTCTTAAGGTATTCCCAGTTACATTAATTCCCAGCATTTAATAAGCAACAGATGACCAAGAATTGATCAAACTGTTCTGCTAATCCAATAGGATCTTTCATTAAAGATTTCATTTCCCTTTTAAAATTTCTCACCTCTCCACTAGTAAGAGGGGAGTTTACATATCCTTTATCTCCTGATAACACTGGAACTTCCCTAACAGGATACGTGGAAGTGTTAGTGGGGTTAATGGTGTTAGATTCAGGAAAGGGAGAATTTATAATATCCCTTTTGCATTGTTCCAATTCTTTCTTAAGCTGGCAGAACTTTTTATTTTCAGTATCAGCACTAATTGCAGAGTTCAGTTCAGGTGGGCTGTTAAGGAGCTGATCTGAGCCAATACCCTTCACTCTGTCAGCTGTCTCCAGCCTCCCTCCTGTAGTTACAGGACTTGAGGCCAAGATGGTGGGGGGGGGGAATGCCATTCCATAGAGGAAAGCGAGTGAGTTTAACCCTAGGGAAAGGTACAGGGAGTAAACAGCTTAAAGGATCCCATCTGGGGTTTCTCTGTTAATCCTTATCTACAGAACTTTGTCTAGCCGTGATTAACTGCTGTGCTCCCTAAATCCAACAAGCAGCATATGCGAACTTCTCCTCCTAAGCAAAACAATAGAATAATAAATAAAGGAGTTTTACTGTTTACATGCACGTTTGAAGCCTGACAAATGTGATCCTCGTCAGGCGCGTATTTTGGCCAAAATACTGATTTCCCTGCAATTGGTTATTCAGGCCATCCTACAACACAATATCTAATCATTTTCTGTTGATCCTTATCCCTGGTTCTCGAATTTCTCTTCCAATTTTTCATCGTACTTCCTAAAGGACTTATAGCAGGCACAGCCTCAGGGGCCCTCTCCCTGTCCCCCACCTTGGAATTCTTATTCCCCATTTCTCTCAGCAATCTATGGTTGTGCTACTGCAGGAACTGCTCTTCTGCAGTGTTGCGCACACCAATTCTCGGTTCTAGAAAATGAGATGTACCGTGAAGCAACCCTTTTTACAAGACGTTCACGTACAGCCTAAGAGTCCCAGACCTCGACCTCCAAGGCTGTACTTAATCACCCATGATTGTTCTTACCTTGGTCTGTGCACAGAGTTGCTAAGAATTATCAGGTCAATCATAAGAAACCGCAGTGCCCGCTGTCTGTCCCTATCCCCCAGCTGTTCACAGATCTTGCCTCTTAAAAACATCCTCAGGTCTGCAGCTGGCTCCACGATGAACCACCACTGCTAACCCACAGGGCTGCAGAAAAATGATCAGGATGCATCGTCCTGTGCTGTAGAAGCGAAGGACCACCAGAGGTGACGTTGTTACTGGGTTTTGGCCCCGAATTGTGAGAAACACGCTCAAGATCAAAAATTTCTAATCAGGCAAAGATCCCTGTGAAGTGTAGTTTATTAATTCTTGCAATAATGGGCGTACCGCCCCTTACTGACAAGGGAGAACTTGTGCAACTAGTCAGTGAAATCCATTCCATTATATACCCTTGGGTCCAATGCAGGTAAAGCCTCTCCTGGCACTCATTGGTTGACCGTATCAGGCTCACAGTCTTCCTGCGCTGTTGCTACATTACACTTCCATAGCTATGTTACTCTTCCATACAATGTCTGTTACCAACCCACTGTCTTTGGGTATGTTCTGTACCTTTTACAGCGATAGAAGGACAGTATTTTCAACAATCTGCACACTAGTTCTGTCCTGTACGGGACTCTCCCCTACCCTATATAATTACCTTACCTAGTGCCTGTGCCATTTTGACCTAGACGGTAGGACAGGCGGCAGGTTCATTAACTACCTATCTGCAAGACAGAGGATGGGCTATAAATCCTAAGAAGGTGCAAGGTCCGGGCCTGTCCATGAAATTCCTGGAGGTAGTTTAGTCAGGAAAGACCCAAGTACTACCCAGTGCTGTCATAGATAAGGTTCAGGCATTCCCAGTCCCTACAACATCAAAGCAACTACAAGAGTTTTTAGGTATATTGGGTTACTGGTGCTCCTTTATACCTCATTTAGCACAGCTGCTGAGGCCACTGTACAGACTCATGAAAAAGGGGCAACTATGGGACTGGGGGAGAACCGAACAGGAGGCTTTCCTACAGGCAAAACCGGCAGTTAAACAAGCCCAGGCATTGGGTATATTTGATCCTACCCTCCCAGCTGAGTTGGATGTTCATGTCACTCAGAATGGCTTTGGCTGGGGCCTGTGGCAATGCCAAAGTTCCATTCAGACCCCCATTGGATTCTGGTCTCAGGTCTGGCATGGAGCGGAAGAATGATATAGTATGATTGAAAAATAGTTATTGGCTGCCTACTCCACATTACAGGCGGTAGAGCCGATAACCCAAACTGCTGAGATGATAGTAAAGACCACCCTGCAGATTCCGGGGTGGGTAAAAGATCTGACTCACCTTCCTAAGACTGGGGTGGCCGAAGCACAAACGGTGGCACGATGGGTTGCCTATCTTAGCCAGAAAAGTAGTCTGCCATCATCTCCACTGAAGGAAGAACTGCAAAAGATACTTGGGTCAGTAACATATCACAGTGAGACACCTGAAGAAATAGTGGTTACTTGCCCAGAGAAGAGTCGTGTACAGGAGGGGAAATACCCTGTTCCAGAAGATGTCTGGTACACAGATGGATCCAGCAGAGGGAATCCAAGTAGGTGATGAGCTGTCACATACCATCTCTCGACTGAAACGACATAGTTCGAAGAGGGGGATGGATAAAGTAGACAGTGGGCTGAGCTACGAGCTGTGTGGAGGGTCATAACTCAAGAGCCAAGTGACTGTGCACTGAATATCTGCATGGATAGTTGGGCAGTTTACCGAGGGCTCACACTCTGCATAGCACAGTGGGCCACTCAGGTTTGGACGATTCACGTCCAACCTATCTGGGGCAAAGATATGTGGATTGATATATGGAACATGGTTAGGCACAGAACTGTACGAGCATACCACGTCTCTGGACATCAACCCTTGCAGTCACCAGGCAATGATGAAGCTGACACACTGGCTCGAGTCCGATGGTTGGGAAGTACATCACCAGAAGACATAGCCCACTGGCTGCATCGGAAATTATGGCATGCAGGACAGAAAACCATGTGGGCAGCAGCTAAAGCATGGGGGCTGCCCATACAGTTACCAGATATTGTCCAGGCATGTCAGGACTGTGACACTTGCTCACGAATGAGACCAAGACCTCTGCCAGAAACTACGGCCCATCTCGCTAGAGGACATAACCTATTACAGCAATGGCAGATCAATTATATAGGTCCCTTTCCTCGATCTGAGGGGGCCAGATATGCCCTAACTTGTGTTGATACAGCGAGTGGACTGATGCAAGCCTATCCTGTAGCAAAGGCAAACCAAGTCTATACCATCAAAGCTCTAACTAGGTTGATGGCGTCATACGAGACTCCTGAGGTCATCGAGAGTGACCAAGGTACACATTTCACAGGTGCAACTGTGCAGAAGTGGGCTGAAGACAATAACATCGAATGGCGGTTTCACCTGCCCTACAATCCAACAGGAGCAGGCCTAATAGAAAGATACAATGGGATCCTGAAGGCTGCTCTGAAGGCAGATTCACAGTCCTTGCAGGGGTGGACCAAAAGGCTTTATGAAACCCTGCGAGACTTGAATGAGAGACCAAGAGATGGCAGACCCAGTGCTTTAAAAATGCTGCAGACAACTTGGGCCTCCCCACTTAGGATACAAATTACAAGCAAGGACACCTCACTCAAGCCACAAGTTGGCACCATGAATAATCTTCTGCTCCCTGCCCCTGATGACCTAGAGCCCGGGAGACACAAGGTAAAATGGCCTTGGAAGGTGCAAGCAGGACCAAAATGGTGTGGTCTCCTTGCACCTTGGGGGAGATTGTTAGAGGTTGGGGGATCAGTAAACCCTCTAGTAATCAGCGAATGGCCAGCAGAGGTAGTAGTTGACACCCCTGTTTTCATTGCAGAGGGGACATTAATCATGTCCATGTGGCAAATTAGAATCCCCCCTTTGGTACCTGATATAGTGATTCAGCCACAGATATCAGGCCAAAGAGTGTGGTATCGAAGACCTGGATGTGCACTAATACAGGCAGAGGTGTTGACTCAAGACCAGAATACAGCCTGTATCCTACCATGGAGGGCAGACCTACCCCTCCTTGTACCTATTAAACATCTGTTTTACTCCCCTTGAGGTTGTTAAGTTCACAGGACAGCCTGCAGGACCAACATCACTCCAGTGTCCATGAGGAAACATTGTGACACTCTGTGGTGCACTGCGGAACATTTGGGAACTGGCAAGCATGAATCAGAACTGCTACTGGTCCTTGAAGAAGATATACCTCGAGAAAGAACATCAAGTACTGGCCCAACAGACCTGCGGAAAAGACTGCCAATAATTGCCTTTATTGCTTTAACATTTTACATTGTGGCGTGTATTGTACATGCATCATGATGTACGCTGTATTTTGAACCACCAAACTGCAGGAGCTTTCCCCCTACCTGCTCAGTCATTGGTTCATGCTGTGAAGGGGTGGAGTGTAGTGGAATTCCAGGGTCACAGCCTGAACCAATACATGAGCACGTGACTGTCTGGAGCGAGGGCTGTGGGCAATCTGAGTTTGCATGGGTTGCTCTTCCCCGTGCCCTCTCCTGCTGTGGCACGAGTCCAAACAGGAGGAGGCTGCATTCCTCAGCTCGCCCCTTTCTCCAAACTGTTACTGGGAGGGGTGAGTTAATTTCTCTTTAGTATCTTTTCTTATAGCACCTGTTTCTCAAATAAAGGCTCTGTCATCACCTTTGTTTGCTCTACAGGCCCTTATGGAAAATTTGTCTGCAAAATCATGCCCCACTGACTTAAAAGATCACAACCCCACAAAGTACAGGGAACTGGCAAGATGTAAGGAGCAGCGTGAGCTTTGCAACCATTGGGCCCTTCAAAAGATAAAATTCGGGCACTTTGGGCTGCTGCAAACCCCCAACTCCTACAATAGCAGAATTAGGGTCTTTTAGTGGCCACTCAGAGGGCCATTCATTTGACTTAATGATGGTAATGTCAGCTCCGGTATCCACTAGGCCTAATAACTGTCGGCCATTTTCTAAGCACGTTAATAATGGTTTGTCTTTTGACACTTGTGTAGTCCATAGCACGACAGGTTAGTCTGTGCTCCCAAATCCACCAGTTTGGTCCCCGATGCCAGGTTCAGCCACAGGATGAGAAGGGATTCATTTTTGGCCTTTGGGAATAAAGCAGGGAGGTGAGAGTGTCCATGCCATTATCTTAATCTCCCCAGTATGTTCAGCATCTATAACTCCTGGTAAAACAAAAAGTCCCATCCGTGTAACAGAAGAACTTCCTAATAAGAGGGTGCTACGCCCGTCCCCAAGGGGGCCCGTTACACCTCTTGGAATGAGGGTCACGGTGCTATCAGTCAGCGTCACTGACAGGGCAGTTGTCAAATCCACTACTGTGCTGCCAGCGGTGTCTGGTCTGAGTGAGATGGCCAGGTAGGGGCCGACCAATTCAAGACTGTATTTGTTGCCAGTGTGCGGTCTTGCACACTTCTTCCCGTTTCCCTGCAGATTGCAGTGCCGTGCAACAAAAGGGAGTTTAGATCAGCATTCTCTTGCCCAGCGTAGCCCCCTCCTGCACCGGGGACAGGATTGAGCTGGAATAGCACAAGCATTTTTATTTGCTTGCTTAGGCTTTTTGCAGTCTCTTTGTACATAACTGGTGTCATGGAGTTATCTAGATCAATCTAGATAAATCTATGCCCGTGACAGGGGGGCAGTAGGCCTGTGGGCCCTCTGGCTTCCCAAAATGGGAAAGGGAAAGGGGTAGGGGAACGGGAGCTGGGCTCAGAGAGGGAAGAAGAACGGAGCAGCGGCAACGATCTAAGGAGGAAAACTTATTTTACTAACTATGATATCGGAATGCAAGATAACACGATATAGTACAATCTAATTGAAAGTAAGGGTAATAAATAAAATAAGAGAGAGAAATTTCTGAAACCGAAAGGCCTACTTGATGAAGGCACACGGCTTGGAAGCACACCCACCCCTCTGCGTGGCTACCAGAGAAAGAATGAGTGAGCCCGATCACAATTCAAATCCCGTGATTTCCGTGACGTCTCTTCCTTCTCTGACAGTGAGGTCCTCTGAGATACGTAGTTATTCTTCTCTATTGAGAAGCAGGTATCTGAAAGGTTGTTAATCCACAGAACTGCAGTATTAACCCTTTAATTACCCTGACGTGCAGAAATCAGACCCTTATAGCCAGTAAGGATATAGAGCAGGTATTTGTTTATTGGTGATGCGCATACACCCTGGTGCAAGGGGGATTGCTCCACCTAACTTGCACACCGTCAGGAGAAATTGTGCTGTAGATATAGGTCAAACTAATATATAGTCAATAGCTGACAGGAATTCAGATACATATTCATTACATTCCCGAGAGCCCATTAGCATGCAGTCCCTCCCCTCCTCGCACGTGCGTAGTAGGTCATGATGATGAAGGCTCATAGTCTTCCTCGCAAATGCTCATAGTCTTCCTCACTGCAAGCTTCTGACCCCAAAGGGGGGGGGCATCCCCCGAACCGGTTTCAGCTTGCCCTGTAGACATCTAATCACCTCCCTGCCAAATGTTTTCGAGCTGCTCTCCAGTCCTTATCTTTATGGCCTTCATCCTCCTTGTTATTCCAGACCTAGTGTCTGTGAAAGTGGTTGGAATCCCTTGTTTTCTAACACTCTCTACCTAAACTATCTCTATTTGCCCCTTATTTCTACTTTGTGAAGCTACTTTCCCTTTTCTTGCTGTGAGGCCCTTCTCTCTATAACTGCAGGGTCCTGTTCTCAGTCTTCAACCCGTACTGTCCATGATGTTATGATCTGGAATACCAATAGAAAAATAACAAAACCATGACATTCCACCCCTTATTCTACATCATTGCATCATGCTTAATATATATACATATATATACAAACAAACAATAATTAAAATGCATTACACACACATCTATATACATACATATACATAGAACTATTGACTGCACTCCCCCAACATCAAATTCCCTTGTGGTACACATTGAACATCCCCATCATTCTACATCACCCACCAAGTGGACCCAGGTCCCTGGGCAAAAACAGATCCAGGGAGAGGTCCGCCCTTTCCAGAGGCTGGAAGGACCCAAACTGCTTTTCCCAACATGCTCTTTACATGTACTACAGGGACCTTATCTCCCTCTACAGTATGTAGGGAGCTGGATTGGGTAGGACCATCTCAACTGATAGATCCTCGACTACTGACCAACCAGGTGGCTTCTGCCAAATGCTTCTCCCAGTGCTTAAATGTTCCGCCACCCATTGCTTTCAGCAGAGTTTTTAACAACCCATTGTATCGTTCAATCTTACCAGAAGCTGGTGCATGATAGGGAATATGATAAATCCATTCCATGCCATGTTCTTTGGCCCAAGTACGTATAAGAGAATTTTTGAAATGAGTCCCATTATCTGATTCAGTTCTTTCTGGGGTGCCACGTCACCACAGAACTTGCGTCTCAAGAGCTAATATGGTGTTTCGGGCAGTAGCATGGGGTACTGCATGTTTCAAGCCACCCAGTGGTCGCTTCCACCATGGAAAGCACATAACGCTTACTACTGCGAGATCGTTGCAAGCTGATATAATCAACCTGACACGCCCCCCCATATTTATACTTTTGCCATCGCCCTTCCTCCCAGAGAGGTTACATCCTCTTGGCTTGTTTAATTATGGCACATGCTTCACAGTCATGAATACCCTGTGCAATTGTGTCCATAGTTAAGTCCACCCCTCGGTTTCTAGTCCGCTTATATGTTGCATCTCTTCCTGAATGGCCAGAGGCATCATGGGCTGTCTCGCTCCAATTTATAGGAGGGAGAGGAGGTTCTTAGAAATATGTATGCCCGGCGTGAGATTAAGAAACAACGGTTCAAATGTTGGTCCGACCAGTTTATTACAAATGTTAATAAGGGAGATGGGGAAAGGGGAGGACGGACACTATTAAGGATTGGGGTGATGGGGAAGGGAAGGCGAGCGATAGAAAAGATAGAAAGAGGCAAGAATTGCGTAAAGCGGGGATAGTCACTACCAGGATCCGGCAGCAGTCCCGTTGCATGATGTTCCGACGGTCCGAGGCCGAAGGGCAGGAGCAGCGAGGCCGGTCTGGGGCAGCGAGAGGATGCAGGTCAGGGAGGAAGCAGCAGGTCTCAGGTAGCAGGCCCAGGGAAGTCCGTCAGCAAACGGTCCGTAGGAGGATCGGAAGGCAGGAAGCTCGTGTCGTGGTGAGAGATCAGTCTCCACGTAGAGATCCGTCTACACGTTGCGGTGAGAGATCAGTCTCCACTGTTGCGATGAGAGATCAGTTGGCAGAGAACCCCTTAAGTCTGTCGTGGTGAGAGATAAGCCTCTACCGTTGCCGTGGTTGTGGTGAAGGATCAGCTTCCACCGTTGTGGTTATTGGACCCTCTTTTATCCTCCATTTTCTGCTGCCTACGTGACATTCCTGGGGGCTTGAGCAAGAGTCATGTGCATACCTCCTGAGATGGCCATTTTCCTTGAGATAAGTCCCCACAAAAAGACCGTTTCCCGGCCATTAGCGGCAGCGTATCTCTCTCTCGATGCCCCTGGCCTTGTCCATCTGTGCTCCTTAAAGGATTTCACAATCCTTAGCCAGGACCTGTCCATCAGTGTCCTCAAGACAAAAGATTTCTCTGCCTTTGCCCAGGACTTGCCTGGACTTGTTCCTCAGCAAACTTTAAGTCAATGATATAAAAGAATAGTCTCTTACACCACCCCGTGACTCAAAGGTTGCTTAAAAATTGGACACTGGGCATCCATGGTGGTGAGAGAAGATAGCAAGCACAAGGGTAAAGGAGGGAGGGGTTGTGGAATCAAATGTTTCATACAATCATTACAAACATTTTTCAGGTTTGGTTACAAAGTAAATAGGGGATACAACATCTTGTATAAAACATGGAATCATACAAACATGAGAGTTGCAACAGTACACAATGCAACTTGCCATAGACACCACCCCATGATTCTTCAGGAGTGGTAACATGAATATTACATAATGAATAGAAGAGAGAAAAGAGACAACCGTACATTTGACAATAACCACTAATAATAAATAAACAATTAACAGATTGTTTCCTTTAGTCGTGAGCTTCCTAATAAACATCCACCCTTCACCCCCCCACCCACCTCCCGCTCACCTGGGAGGGGGGGGCGAAGGCATCAGCTCCCCTTGAGCTTTTGTTCTGGCCAGCAGTTAACTAATTTCTCTAATCTGACTGTGGGTAATCCATTCATCAAATCTCGTGGAATACCCTTTCTCCAGCCCAGAGTCCAAAGTCCATTGCGTTTATGATCAATGCATCGTGTCCCCGTTTTTACTGGGGATGAAACCTTTTTGGTTCCAATAAGTCTTGGGCTAGGTGGCCTGGAGGCAAGGCTGGCTACTGCAAGCCTTACTCCTCTTGGCTCAAATTTACTGGAGGTAGAAACCACCGGCCCATATTTTCTTCCATAGTTAATTAATTCTTGGGCAACCTCTCCCCAAGTCCACACTTTGGATCCTGACTGGTGGTTAGGGGTTACAGATCCCTCCAATGCTGCCCAGGCTCTCTCTCCCTGAGACATGGCTTGTATCTTTCCTTGGAGTTGTATACCTATAGGTTTTAACGATTCAGGAAGTCCCCTAATTAGAGGTGTCAATCTCTCCGGATTAACAGGTAACATCATGGGTGATTCATGATGTGGCTGCAACTTTCTATCATACATCATTTGGAGACAAGCAGCTTTCTGAACATTCTCCACTAACTGGTCGATAGTTCCAGTAATAGCAAGAGGGTCCCCCCTTTCTAAAGGGTTGAGACCCCCTGCCCAATAGGCAGCCCTCTGTGTTAAGGACCAGGGAGCACGATTATTGCCAGTGGTTAAAAATACTCCTGGTCCCCAGTAACCTTCAGCTTCTTTCTCTGTTAGTAGGATCTGGTCTCCGCCAGTGAGACTAACTCTCCAGACGTATTCTGTTTCAGACTCCTTTGGGGAGCGGCTGAAATCCTTTTTCAGTTTGGCCAGTTCAGTGGCCGAAAAGGGAATTTCCTTAACATTCATTTGAGGATCTAGATCCTCACTGTTATCGAAAGTATATTCAGTTTTTATCAAAGGACGAATGTGGGCTGGAGAGGCCTCTAATTTATCTAGCCTTTCCTTCACCTCTTGTAATTTCCCTTGAGGATAAACTTTTTCTTGAGGTGCACTGTGGATAACAGTGTCACCGGTGTCCTTACACGTTATCAGCTCCTTAAAAGCTGTTTGCAACAAAACCGAATTATGTTTTTCTCTTTCTAATTGATCCTCAAGACTCATTATTTGGCTTCTCAGAGATTTTACCAATTCTTGCGTCACCTTTAACCGATTCCTGTAATGCTTGAATAGTCTGGGTTTCCGTAGAGTTCTTTTCCTCTCGGAACTCCACAGCTGCTTTTAAAGCAGCACCGAGTACTGCACAAATAAAAGATTTCCCTTTTCCGGCCCGAGTACGAGCCTCATTTTGTAAAACACGAATACGGTCTGAAACACTTTGCAAATTATACCAGTTCTGTCGTGCCCAATCCACCCCTGATACAGAAGGCCGAGCACCATGCTTTTCTAAAAGGTCAAATAATACATCTTCACTTTTCATACTGGCCATACTGTTGCTCATTTCTAAATACGCAGAAAGATATACACTGAGAGAGGAGGAGGTACTCCTATTCAAAAGTACAAATAACTCCTTATCGCCTCTCCCACGGAGGCACACCACACCTAAAGAAATGTAAATGTTCCGATTGCGCCTCTCTTTGTTGAGGAAAGCACAAGGACAAAGAGACTAAACCAACTTCAAATCGCTCCTAACTTCCCTGCGAAGCCACACAAAAAACTGCAAACACCACACCAAAGCAAGGCACACTTCGGTTTCAAAATCCGCAGTTAATTTTAAGCTAACACAACACTTTCTAGGTTTCAACAAAGTGAATAAACTTCTTGGAGAGGCGCACACGTTTTTTAAGTCAAAAAACGTGTATCACTTCCTTACTTCCAAGAGGCGCACAAGAAAGAGGTTCAAATTTCACACTTAAGTTGCAAGATCCTTAAGTCACAAAATGCAGAGAGGTCTTCCCGAGGAGGCACACACGTATTAAATGCAATTAGACAAGATTCATACGTCCTCGAGAGGTGCATACATAAAACAATTTTCAGCAAAGTGAGTAAACTTCTTGGAGAGGCGCACAAGTTTTTTAAGTCAAAAAACGTGTATCTTACTTCCCCAAGAGGCGCACACGTAGAGGGGTTCCTTAAACCACAAAATGCAGAGAGATCTTCCCGAGGAGGCACACACGTATTAAATAAATGCAATTAGACAAAATTTATACATCCTCGAGAGGTACACACATAAATAGTAAAGTTTCAGAGTATGAAGCGATCTTCCTGGAGAGGTGCTCACGTCTAAGTTATCAAAAAGTATCGCTTCTTGCAACTCCAGGAGGTACACACAGAAAGTTTCAGACTATTATCTGGAAGGACAACACTCTCACGGCGGGTATCCTGCTTCGACTACGCCATAAAAAAATGTCTCGCTCCAATTTATAGGAGGGAGAAGAGGTTCTTTGAAATATGTATGCCCGGCGTGAGATTAAGAAACAGCGGTTCAAATGTTGGTCCGACCAGTTTATTATAAATGTTAATAAGGGAGATGGGGAAAGGGGAGGACGGACGCTATTAAGGATTGGGGTGATGGGGAAGGGAAGGCGAGCGATAGAAAAGATAGAAAGTGGCAAGAATTGCGTAAAGCGGGGATAGTCACCACCAGGATCCGGCAGCAGTCCCGTTGCACGATGTTCCGACGGTCCGAGGCCGAAGGGCAGGAGCAGCGAGGCCGGTCTTGGGCAACGAGAGGGTGCAGGTCGGGGAGGAAGCAGCAGGTCTCAGGTAGCAGGCCCAGGGAAGTCCGTCAGCAAACGGTCCGTAGAGGAGGATCGGAAGGCAGGAAGCTCGTGTCGTGGTGAGAGATCAGTCTCCACGTAGAGATCCGTCTACACATAGCCGTGGTTGTTGGACCCTCTTTTATCCTCCATCTTCTGCTGCCTACGTGACATTCCTGGGTGCTTGAGCAAGAGTCATGTGCATACCTCCTGAGATGGCCATTTTCCTTGAGATAAGTCCCCACAAAAAGACCGTTTCCCGGCCATTAGCGGCAGCTTATCTCTCTCTCGATGCCCCTGGCCTTGTCCATCTGTGCTCCTTAAAGGATTTCACAATCCTTAGCCAGGACCTGTCCATCAGTGTCCTCAAGACAAAAGATTTCTCTGCCTTTGCCCAGGACTTGCCTGGACTTGTTCCTCAGCAAACTTTGAGTCAATGATATAAAAGAATAGTCTCTTACATGGGCCCACCAAGCCAGAAATAATTCACACTTGTGTTGCCAGTCCAAGTCTATTTGAGCCACCTCAATTTTGGCAGCTTGATCTACCTGATGGTTATTTTGTTGTTCTTCAGTAGCCCAACTCTTGTGCACATGAGCATCTACATGGCGTACCTTTACCACCATCTTCTTTATTTGGGCAGCAATGTCTTTCCACAGTTCAGCAGACCAAATAGGTTTACCCCTTCTTTGCCAGTTGTTTTGCTCTCACTGCTGTAACCACCTCCATAAGGCATTTGCCACCATCCATGAATCAGTATAAAGATAAAGCACTGGCCACCTCTCCCGTTCAGCAACATCTAAGGCCAGCTGGACAGCCTTTACCTCTGCAAATTGGCTTGATTCTCCTTTTTGTTCAGTGGCCTCTGCAACTTGTCACACGGGGCTCCACACAGCAGCTTTCCATCTGTGATGCTTCCCCACAATACAACACGATCCATCTGTGAACAGGGCAAATTTCTTTTCATTTTCTGGTAGTTCATTGTATGGTGGGGCCTCTTTAGCACGCGATACCTCCTCTCCTGGTGATGTTCCAAACTTTTTACCTTCAGGCCAGTCCATGATCACCTCTAGGATTCCCGGAAGACTGAGGGTCCCCATCCGAGCTCGTTGTGTAATCAATGCAATCCACTTGCTCCAAGTGGTATCAGTAGCATGATGTGTAGAGGGAACCTTTCCCTTGAACATCCAGTTCAGCGCTGGCAGTCGAGGTGCCAGGAGGAGCTGCATCTCACATACCAACTACTTAGGAAGCAGCCCGAACTCCCTCATATGCAGCTAAGATCTCCTTTTCAGTTGGAGTGTAGCACTCTTCAGACGCCCTATGCGCTTAACTGCAGAATCCCAGGGGTCGGCCTTGGGTCTCCACTGAGGCTCTTTGCCACAAACTCCAAGTAGGACCTTTCTCTCCAGCAGCAGTGTAGAGGATGTTCTTTACATCCTGTCCCATCCATACTGGCCCCAGGGCCACGGCACAGGCTATTTCCTGTTTAATCTGCTCAAAAGCCTGCTGCTGTTCAGGACCCCATGTAAAATCATTCTTCATCCGCATCACCTGATAAAGGGTGCTTACAATGAGGCTGTAGTTTGGAACATGCATTCTCCAAAAGCCCACTACAACCAGAAAATATTGTGTGTCTTTCTGTTATTAGTGGGCAGAGCCCACTCTCATAAAATGAAAGAGAACATTTCTGAAACCGAAAGGCCTACTTGAATCAAGGCGCACAGCTTAGAAACACACTCACCCCTTTGCATGGCTACCAGAGAGAGAACGAGTGAGCCCGATCACGTAATTCAAATCCCGTGACTTCCGTGTCATCTCTTCCTTCTCTGACCGTGAGGTCCTCTGGGATACGTAGTTCTTCTCTACTGAGAAGCAGCTATCTGGAAGGTTGTCAGTCTTGTACATGATGTTATGATGTGGAATACCAATAGCGAAATTACAAAACCATGACAACTGGGTTCCCCACAACTGTAACACTTCATTTTTTGAGCTGTTCCTGCATCGAGTCGGACTGCCAGCGTGTCTGCTAGCAAAGCATTTTATGCCTTTTTGTGCCTACATCTTGACAGGCTTTAGTCATGTCAGGAATGTATGGATCTGCATTCATTAAGGATTGTAAAACCTTTTGACAGTCCGCATTTGCATTTTCTATGGCTAATTGCTTAAGCAAAGCATCCTGGGCGGCTTGATTTTCTACTTGTCTCTCTAGTGTATTTTGTAAACAGTCAAGAAATTTAATGTAGGGCTCGACAGCCTCCTGCTTAATTGATGTAAATGAGGCATTAGATGAATTAGTATCAGGTATCTGACAGATAGCACGCAACACCGAAGTGTTAACTTGTTCAAGGCATTGCCTATCCATCTGTGCCTGGGCCTCAGGTGTTGCCTGGACCTCTTCCCCCATGAGTTCATCAATGCCATTATGATTAAAGTTATTCAAATTATTCATAGCCTGGATGGTAGTCTGTTCTCGGTAGTCAATCATGAACACAGTGTATTGCATGGGAGACAGGATTGTTCATAACAGAACTTTCCAATCATGAGTGGTCATAACATAACTGTCACCAATTGCAACCAAAAGATTATATGTAAAGGCAGACTGAATTCCATAATCTCTCCCTCACTTCCTTAGCTCCTTTACTGCCTCATAAGGCAGGGATTCCCACGGGGGGGGAGGGGGGCTGATTTGCATGATACAACACAGGAAAGGCTTGCAACGCATCAGCATCACCCTGTAATATTCCTTCTTTTCTGCACTGCTCTAAAGCACCATGGTACACTGTATGTGGGAATCAAATGTTTCTGCATTAGAACGTGATAAGAATTTTTTTTTTCATGGTCTCCGCTGCCATAGTTCTTTTTGGGAGTCTTTCTACTTTACTTGGGGGGGGGGGGGTCTCTGATAGTTTGCATCTCTTATCCTCTAATGAATCCACGCGTCTTCACAGAAGTAATCACAGAAGTACTTCACAGAAGTAACTGAGCTCCTGATCTCAGTTGTGTAAGAAAGTGTAATTGTTAATGGTACATGGAAGTGCAATTGTTAAAGGTACATGGAAGTGTAATTGACGGTACAAATAGTGGAATAAAAAATAAAAAAAAAAAAGCCTACAACAAAGAAAAGCCAGCAAAAGGGTTAGGGTTAAGGAAAACAGTGAGTTTGGGATATTAGAGTTTGTGCCAGCACGAGAACACATCCCCCGCGCAACTTGGAGTGAGCGAAGGAGCGGGGGGCCAGAGACTCCTCCTGTAACTGTAAAGGGCGTATTACTTGTGAATGGGAATGGGACGGGATATTGGAAGTGTGAAAAGCCTTCATCTGCAGCGATGTAAGGAAACCCGATATCCCAGTGTTAGCACTGGAAGACTGGGGAAGGGAGGGGGTGAAACTGAAATATAATGTTAGTAATTTCTGTAATGATGAAAGTTTAGAAAGTGAAAAGGGTTTGCGAAAGACACAGGCTGAGGAAGGCAAAGTTGAGCAAGGTTTAACAGGGATGCCCTTACTGAGAAGAGAGGTGAGGGATCTGGAAAAATTGATTGAGAAACAGAGATAGCAAGGAAGTAAGGAAATTGGGAAGAACAATAGCAACTGTTGCTGCACTAGAACAGGGCCAGAGGACCCAAAGATTCCCTCAGGGAAGAGGTAAGGGGGAGCCTGGAAGGGCTCAGGGAGAGTTCCACCCCCACTGGACTGAAAACAGACGGGGAAGCAGGGTAAAGAGGTTTATTTTCTGATACGGGTGCCTCTTACTCTGTGCTACATCAAGAATTATTACCCGTAGATGATTTTTGTAATAGTTGTAGAAGCTACTGGCAAGACAAGCTTACTTTTTGGAGATCAATCAAGTACATGCTAGGAGAACAAGTAGGAATACATGAATTCTTGTAGCCATCCAAAACCATCACTTGCACATGACGTATTAGAACAGTTGAATGTAGAGATTAAATTCAGTAAAGAAAATTGGAGCTAAGTGCCAAGCAAGACCAATTGACTGAAAATTTTAAGTCTGGCTTTAACACAAACTGGGAAAAGCAATGTTGTACCCCTAGAAGTTACATAAATCCTAAATCAGGTATACACAAGATTGCAGGCATCAGGAATGCCTGGCAGAGCCAAAAATGCAGCTCAATAGAAGTTAAGTTAAAGATGGGAGCCAGCCCAGTCAGGGTAAAGCAATGCCCTTTGAGGATATGAGATTGTAGGAGGATAAAAGAAATAACAAATAACTTTTTGGATTTTGGATTATTAATTGGATAGGAATCCAAATACAGCACCCCAATCTTGCTAATGAAAATTGGATAGCAAAAGCTATGATTTGGTACAAGATTTGGGGACAATGATTGAAGATATACAACCCATGGTGGCAAATCCATACACTTTATTAACCAAGTTAAGGAATGAGTAGGTGGGGTTTGCTGTTCTGGATTTGAAGGACACCTTTTTCTGCCTGGTTTTGCCAAAGAAAGTCTAAAATTATTTGCCTTTGAATAGGAAAACCCCAATATGGGGAGGAAAAAAAAAAATCAGTTAATCTGGACAGTGTTACCCAGGGTTGTGAGATCAGCCCAATGATTTCTGAGAACTGGTCAGCTCATGAGCCTGAGACTTGGGTTCCTCCATCCCAAGGTAGAACTTTACTGCAGTACATGGATGCCACAGTAACAAAAGAGGATTGTGTACAATGGACGGGGAGTTTGCTGAATTTCTTGGTTTCAATGGTTATCAAGTTTCTCAGCAGAAAGCTCAACTGATCAAAGAGAAGGAAGGAAGCAATTTGCAAAAGGCCCAGAACACCGACGCAGAGCTACCTCCAAACCAGCAGCATGCGACTGCATGGAGACTGACTGTGCCAGTCAACCAGACCTACAGGAAGAACCACTGGATGATGCAGAGGATTCCTGGATTCATCAATGGAAGAAGTTTTGTGAGACAAGGAAACTGTAAGGCAGGATATGCAGTAACTGCTACTGACAAGGTAATTGAAGCAAAACCATTACCTGTGGGGACTTCCACTCAGAAGGCTGAAATAACTGCCTTGACAAGAACCTTAAATATATGGACAGATGCTAAATACGCTTTTGGGTGGTACGCACGCGTGGTACCATCTGGAAAGAGCAAGGATATCTTACACACAAGGAAAACAAATTCAGCATGATGTAAATTTACTAAAGAGAGTGACTGTTATACATTGTAAAGGACATCAGAAGAGTGACACTGTACAGGAAACTGGAAATATGATGGTGGATCAGGTGGCAAAACAGGCAGCTGAAGGAAAAGAAATTGGTGAACTGGCTTTAATTCCAGACTATAAACTTAAAATCTCTGAACCAGAGTCAAAACCTATGAGGTATTCTAGAGAGGATAGGAATCTAATTAATGATTCAGAAAGGAAGACAGCAAGCTGACAGATGGGTACACGCCCAGATGGACACATTGTTGTGCCCTTTAGTATTTTATGGAAATTGGTTCCAAGGGAACATAATAAAACATACTGGGGGAACAGACACTACAAAGTAATGATTTGATCCTAGTACCAGGAACAGGGTACAAGTGGGGCCAATTGGGAAAGGGAACCTTCCAGGGCAACAATGGCAAATTGATTCTTTTTTTTTTTTTAAACTGCCAGGAAAAAGGAGGTTTTTGTTATATGCTAATTCTAACCAATACCTTTTCAGGATGGCCAAAAGCATTCCCTTGCAGGACCAATAAAGTCAAAGGAATAACTAAGGTATTGTTGCAGGAGATTATCCCAAGGTTGGGGGTTCCTGAAACAACATCCTCCAACCTGGGAACTCACTTAATTGCAAAGATTGTCCAACAGGTCAGTAAGCTATTGGGAATAGACTGGCAATTGCACATACCACACAGACCACAGGCAAGTGGTCAGGTGGAAAAGATGAACCACCTAATTTAATCACAGGTTGTAAAACTGGACCAGGAAGCGAGACTATCCTAGCCACAGTTGATGCCTTTGGCTCTCTTTAGGGCCAGAATGAAACCTAGGGCCAAAGAGGGGTTAAGTCCTTTCAAAATACTGTACAAAAGGCCTTATATTGCACAAATGGGGATCTCTACCCAGATAGGGAATGAAATACTAACTATGTGTCTACAGAAATAGCTTTGTGTCGACAGTTTATGAGCTGGTCCAGCCCGGTTCCGTGACTAGTGCGGCAGGGGGATTTTTTTTGCAAAATCCACACCTCCAGAAAATGGAAACAGGGGACCCCCCACAAAAAAGAATAATTAAAAAAAACAGCGGCAACGATCTGAGGAGAAACAAACTAATTTACTAAATATAGTATCGGAATGCGCGATAACACACTATAATACAATATAATTCAATACAACTGTTAATAAAATCAAATATAATTGAGAGAAGGATTGTCCGAGAGCTAAAGGCCTTACACTAATACTGAAGCCTTGCGTGCAGTTGGGAGCAGCAGCGAGACAATCCGAAAGCAAGCACGACGAGACGAGAAGAAGAAAGACAACCAGGTCAGGTGACCTACAGGCCTTATATCTGTTCCCCTGAGCAGGAATGATAACAGTACTCGAACAGTCTTCTGGGGAACGTAGTTCTTCTCTTCTGGACAAGTACCTGGAACTAGAGCATTTGCTCTTTAACTCCCAGTACACTGCATGATGTTATGATGTGGAATACAGATAAACAAAAATCATAAAACCATGACATTCCACCCCTTATTCTACATCACTACCTCATGCTCAATATATACAAACAAACATAATTACAATCAATTATCAAACACTGAACACATGTAAGATTCCTGGATGGCTGTGGTTCCCCATGCATGCTCGTTGCGTAATCAGCGCAATCCACTTGCTCCAAGTGGCATCAGTAGCATGATGGGTGGAGGGAACCTTTCCCTTGAACATCCAATTCAACACTGGCAATCGAGGTGCTAGAAGGAGCTGCGTTTCAGTACCAACTACTTCAGAAGCAGCTCGAACCCCCTCATATGCAGCTATGATCTCCTTTTCAGTTGGAGTGTAGTGCTCTTCAGACCCCCTGTAGGCCCGACTCCAGAATCCCAGGGGTCGGCCTCGGGTCTCCCCTGAGGTTCTTTGCCACAAACTCCAGGTGGGACCTTTCTCTCCAGCAGCAGTGTAGAAGATGTTCCTTACATCCTGTCCCGTCCATACTGGCCCCAGGGCCACGGCACAGGCTATCTCTTGTTTGATCTGCTCAAAAGCCTGCTGCTGTTCAGGACCCCACATGAAATTATTCTTCTTCCGAGTCACTTGATAAAGGGGGCTTACAAGGATGCTACAGTTTGGAACATGCATTCTCCAAATGCTCACTACGCCCAGAAAGGACTGTCTTTTTCTTATTAGTGGGTGGAGACATGGCAGTGATTTTGTCAATCACATCTGCTGGGATGTGCGGATGTCCATCTTGCCACTTTATACCTAGGAACTGAATCTCTTGTGCACGTCCTTTCACTTTGCTTCACTTAATAGAGAAACCAACACTAAGAAGGATCTGGATTACTTGCTCTCCTTTCTCAAAAACTTCCCTTGCTGTATTGCCCCACACAGTAATGTCGTCAATGTACTGTAAGTGCTCAGGAGCATCTCCCTGTTCCAGTGCAGCTTGAATCAACCCATGGCAAATTGTTGGGCTGTGTTTCCCCCCTGGGGCAAACAATTCCTGGTATACTGAACGCCCCTCCAGGTGAAAGCAAACTGTGGCCTACATTCCGTGGCCAATGGAATGGAAAAGAAAGCATTAGCAATGTCAGTGGTGGCATACCACTTGGCTGCTTTTGACTGCAATTCACATTGGAGTACTAGCATGTCTGGCACAGCAGCACTCAGTGGGGGTGTGACTTCATTCAGGCCGTGGTAGTCTACCGTCAGCCTCCATTCTCCACTGGCTTTATGCACTGGCCATATGGGGCTGTTAAAAGGTGAGTGAGTTTTGCTGATCACTCCCTGACTCTCTAGTTGGCGAATCAACTTCAGAATGGGGAGCAAGGAATCCCTGTTGGTGCAGTGCAGCTGTCTATGTACTGTTTTTGTAGCAATCGGTACCTGTTGCTTTTTCACTTGTGGTAACCCCACAGCAGACGGATCTTCTGACAGAGCAGGCAAAACAGACAGATGCTTAACACCTTCTGTGTCTACAGCAGCTATTCCAAAGGCCCGTTGATACCCTTTGGGATCCTTAAAATATCCCCTTCTGAGGTAATGAATACCAAGTATACATGGAGCCCCTGGACCAGTCACAATAGGATGCTTTTGCCAGTCTTTGCCAGTGAGACTTATTTCAGCCTCCAACATAGTCAACTCTTGGGAACCCCCAGTCACCCCATGAATATAAATTGATTCTGTCCGTTGGTGACTCGAGGGCATTAGAGAGCACTGTGCACCAGTGTCTACCAGTGCCTTAAATTTCTGTGGGTTTGATGTGCCAGGCCATCTAATCCACGCAGCCCAATACACTCTATTATCCCTTTCCCCCTTCTGGCTGGGGGCAGGGCCCCTCTATTTGTTACCTTGGTTGTCTGCAGCAACTGGAGCTATCACCCTTTTGGAGGACTTCGCCTTGGTGGTTGATCTGCCTTGTAATTCTTTTACCCGTGCTTGAAGTGCAGAAGTGGGTTTCTTATGCCACTTCTTCATATCTTCTCCATGGTCACGCAGGTAACGCCACGAGGCAAGACGTGTTATAGTCTTACCGTTATCATTTCCTCTAGCAGGAGGACGTTCCCTTTTGATGGCTGAGATGTTGGATGATGTAGGTCGGGAGGACACCAAGTTGATCAGCTCTTCCAGAGGAGGGTTTTGGGAATTCTGGTCCTCGTCCACCATAGATCCATCAGCATCACGTTTGGTAGACAGTTCGTCTATTATATCTTCTTGTTTGCTCTCCATTCTGTCTAGCTTTTCAACTATCCTTGTGATGGCTGAAACACAAGCTCGTAGAGGATTTAAATGCAACTCAAAGTCTTGGAGTCTATTAACCAGATCATCTATAAGGGATCTTCTTTCCCCTCTGCCATACATTGCTGCAAATGTACTGGCATACCTTTCTGGTGCAGTCTTAGTGAATGTGCGCCACATATTTGGTGTACACCGGACTCTCTCAGGATCATGCTCTTGGTCTGGCTCGTCAGGGATGAAGTCAGGGCTGTATATCATTTCCACCACGGCACATTCTCTCAAATAACGGATGCCTTTTTCCATATCAGTCCATTGCCTTTTCTCAGGCATGAGATCGTCTCTCACGGCTAACAACATCCGCTTCCAGAGGGTGAAGGCCTGGTTCTGGCATGTGCTAATACGTCTGTCAATGGCTGAGTCCCTAGCAATGCCACCAAGCTGACGAGCTTCTCTGCTATCTAGCCACACACTGTTGGCCCCACTGTCCCAGCATCGAAGTAACCAGTTGACAATAGGCTCATTGGGGTAACGTGTGAAGTCCTTTCTCAGACCACAAATTTTGTTCATTTTCAAAGATCTGTCCACAATGGTTACAATGTCTTGCTCACCTCCTGCTCTTTCAGGACTTCCTGCCCTCCTTGATGTTTGTGCATGCGGTCTTATTGAGGGCATAGGTACTCCTGTTCCTTGGAGCCACTCCACTGGACCTCTTTCCTCCTCTTCTCTTACATCGCCTGCTTCTTCTACTTCACCCTCCTCCTCTTCTGTTACATTGACTGCTTCCTCTACTACACCCTCCTCCTCTTTCTTCTGTTCTAACTGAGGGGAACTTCGTTTCATTTTCCGTCCTCTTACAGGGGCAACTGACATCGATTCTGGTGCCTCCTGCGGTTAATCAGGTTGGTCAGTCCCGATGCACTTACTCTCCAGCTAGTCTCGGAGTCTATCTCGCTGAATTATGAAAGTGCTTAGTTCAGATTCGAGCTTGGCTTGATGAGACTGAACTTTGGTTATCTCACTTTGGAGACTGAATTTTGCATGCTGGAGGGCATCTCGCTCAGTTCGGAGTACATCCCGTTCGGACTCGAGGGAGTTCCTCTCGAACTGGAGTGTGTCTCGCTCAGACCGGAGATTCTCCTTCTCAGCTTGGAGATTCTCTCGCTCAGCCCGGAGATTCTCCTTCTCAGCTTGGAGATTCTCTCGCTCAGCCCAGAAATTATCTTTCTCGGCTTGGAAACCCTTTCGCTCGGCCCAGAGACTCTCCTTCTCGGCTTGGAAACCCTTTCGCTCGGCCCAGAGACTCTCCTTCTCGGCTTGGACAATCCATCTCTCAATTTCTAGAATTCTTTCCCTCTCTGGGATAGTATTAAATAAGGCCTGATATGCATTAGACGGGCCCCAAATCATTTGTGCCTCCTCAGATCTGCCTAGGCCACAACATCTCTGTCTCAAATATCTGTTCAGGCCCTCAGGATCTTTTAGGTGTTCAGGAGTAAAGTACCATGACACCGAACATGTCCATTTCTCTAAAGTCTCTCCCAAGTCTCTCCATACACCCTGCCACTCAGTATTTGGTTTTGGAGGGGACTTCTTCAGAATACGATAATTCCAGATACTGAGTGAAATAATTACAATGGCAAACAGTGCATTCAGGGAGATTAACAACGTGATTACATGAGCATTCAAACAATCCATAAAGGACTCGCAAGAGAGACTGGGAACCTGCTTCAAAATCACAAGTTCTGTGAAATTAGTAGCTCTCCCTACAAACTGGTTTAAAACAGAAAGCAGAATCTTTTTTTTTTCCTTCCTCTTTATGAAAGCAAGATAGCAGTGGTCAAAGTTTACAAAATATCTCAGAATATTGGCAGTCCGCCTTTCAAGGTCAAGTTTTCAGTGAGCACCTATGAAAGAGATAAACTTTACCAACGAAGCTCTCCGAGAGCAGAGAGAGATTTGTTCTAAAAAGCTAAAAAGCAGCTGTTGCCCGCATTCTCCACCAAAAATGCCGACAGTTTAAGGGCTGGTGCGGCCCGGTTCCGTGACTAGTGGGGCGGAGGGATTTCGCAAAATCCACGCCTCCAGGAAGGGAAACAGGGGACCCCAAAATAATTAAAAACAGCGGCAACGATCTGAGGAGAAACAAACTAATTTACTAAATATAGTATCGGAATGTAAGATAACACACTATAATACAATATAAATCAACAATAATTGAGAGAAAGATTGTCCGAGAGCCAAAGGCCTTACGCTAATACTGAAGCCTTGCGTGCAGTCGGGCGCAGCAGCAGCAAGCCGATCCGACAGGGAACACGGTGAGATGAGAAGAGAGGGAGAAGTCAGATGACCTGCACCCTTATATCTGTTCCCTTGAGCAGGAATAACAGTACTCGAAAAGGCTCTTGGGGAACGTAGTTCTTCTTCTCTTCCAGACAGGTACCCAGAACTAAAGCATTTGCTCTTTAACTCCCAGTACACTGCATGATGTTGTGATGTGGAATACTGATAACCAAAAATCATAAAACCATGACATTGGTGAGGGGTCTGGAGCACAAGTCTTATGAGGATCAGCTGAGGGAGCTGGGATTGTTCAGTCTGGAGAAGAGGAGGCTCAGGGGAGACCTCACTGCACTCTACAACTTCCTGAAGGGAGGTTGTGATGAGGGGGGTTTGGCCTCTTCTCCCAGGCAACAAACAGTATCCCTGAAAATGGCCACAAATTGTACCAGAGTAGGTTTAGGTTAGACAGCGGGAAAATCTTTTTGTCTCAGAGAGTGGTCGGGCACTGGAATAGCCTGCCCAGGGAGGTGGTGGAGTCACCATCCCTGGCAGTGTTCAAGAGGTGTCTGGATGAGGAGCTACAAGATATGGTTTAGTGGCTTGTGGTAGCAAGGGTAATGGGAGGACGGTTGGACTAGATGATCTTATAGGTCCTTTCCAACCTTGGGATTCTATGATTCTATGACTGGAGCAATGAGCCTCTCAAGGAATGTAACATAAATGAAAGTTTGGTCAACAGTGGTGGATGTTCTCACATCTGTAGAGAGAGATCTTGTTATTGACTATGAATGTGTCTGTCCAGCTGGGTTTGAGCTTGTAGACAGGAGAACCTGTGGAGATATTGATGAATTTGAATGTTTTACTTTCACATGATCTAAAATCTGATGCTGTTACTGTATTTACAGATGGCTCTGGCGAGTGGTGGTTCTCTGGCATGCAACTGCTACATGATGGCAGTCACATGTGCAAATTGTTGATGGGTCACCTCAAGTTGTAGAACTTGCTGCTGTGGCTCGAGCTTTTCAAATGTTGTCAGAACAGAAGCTTAATATAATAACTGTTTGTTACAGGTATCATTCAGCAGATCAAAGGATGTTTTCTTGAGGAAGTGTCATGGTTTTATGATTTTGGTTATCGGTATTCCACATCATAACATCATGTAGAGCACTGGGAGTTAAAGAGTTAATGCTTCAGTTCTGTGGATCATGGATAGTTCCGGGTACCTGGTTCTCATAAGAGAAGAACTACATACCCCAGGGGACTTTGCATTGGTTTCTGTTTTCCATTCAGAGGGAAAGATAAAAATGTTTGCGGATCACGAGATGTTCCTCTTTTGCCTTTCTGCTCATCCCGGCTGGACATCTCACCTTCAAGCATTAGAGTAAGGCCTTCAGTTTTTGAACACTCTCTCTCATTTTATTTGATTTATTAGCTTCAGTTGTATTATGCTGTATTACACTGCTTTATCTTGCATTCCAATATCTTTTTAGTAAATTAGCTTTCTTCCTTGTATTGTTGCCGCTGTTTTGCTTTTAGGCCCATCTCCCTACCTTTTCCCCTTTCCCGGGACGTGGGTCCGTGGGTCCTCCCACCCCATTAGTCATGGAACCAGGACAAACCAGCCCATAAGCCGCTGCCATTTTTAGTGGAGAATGCGGGCATAGACTGCCTTGGCTGGGAAAAGGCATACTTTTAGAACGAATCTCTCTCTACTCTTGGAGAGCTTCACTAGAAAGCTTATCAGTACTGCAGGTTCTGTACTGAAAACAAAGCCTTGAAGTCCAGGTGGCCTGCCAGCATTCTGGGATATTGGTAAACTTTCAAGGTGCTGCTAGCTTCCTTCTGTAAAGGGGGGGGGGGGGGGGGGGGGGGGGGGAAGGATTTTGCTTTCTCTTTTAAAACTGTTTCCAGAGGGGGTTGCTTATTTTACAGAACTTGTGATTTTTAAACAGACTCCCAGTCTCTCCCTTGAATCCTTTATGTGTTTTTTGAATGCTCATCCGATGATCATGTTGTCATTCTCCCTGAATGCATTCTTCATCAATTAACTCGCTTCACTCAGTATCTGTATTTATAAAATTTTGAGGAAGCCTTCTCCAAAGCCAGAGAATACTGAGTGGCAGGGAGTGTGGAGGGACTTGGGAGAGACTTCAGAGAGATGGACATCCCCGGTTTCATGGAACTTTATTCATGAACACCTGAAAGACCCTGAGAACCTAAGCAGATATTTGAGACAGGGATGTTGCGGCTTGGGCAGATCTGAGGAGGCACAAATTATTTGGGGCCTGGTTAATGCTTATTGGGCCTTATTCAGTACTATGCCATAGAGGGAGAGAGTTTCTGAAATTGAGCGAGATAGTCTCCAAGCTGAAAGGGAGAATTTCCAGGAGAGAGTTCAAACTGAGAGGGAGAATCTCCGGGTCCAGAAAGAGAGTCTCGTAGCCAAGAAACAGAATCTCCAGACTGAGTGAGAGTCTCCGAGCTGAGAAGGAAAGACTCCAAGCCAAAAGGGAAGATCTCTGAGCTGAGAGAAACAATCTCCAATCTCAACAGGACACCCTCCAAAACGAACAAGGCACCTTCCAATCTGAGCAAGACACCCTCCGAACTGAGCGAGACTCCCTCCAGTTCAAAGTAGTCAGTCTCCAAACAGACCAAGACAGCCTTCAATCTCAACGAGATACTTTCCAATCCGAACAGGACACTCTCCAAACCGAGGGAGGCACCTTCCAATCCAAGCTTGACAGTCTCCAAACTGAATGAGTGAAAGTTCAGTCTCAACGAGACATCCTCCAAGCTGAATGAGACATCCTCCTAACCAAACAAGACAGACTCCGAGCTGAGTTGGAAAGAAAGAGCATAGAAACTGAGCCTCATGATCAATCACAGAAGGTACCAGAATCGATGTCATTTGCCCCTGTAAGAGAATGGAAATTGAAACAACTGTCACCTCATTTAGAACGGAAGAAAGAGGAGGAGGAGAAAGTAGAGGAAGAAGATATATGAGAAGAGGAGAGAGTAGAGGAAGAAGGTCCATGGGAATTGCACCTATTTCCAGGGGAGGAGCCCTCAAGAAGATCACGGTCTCCAATGCCAAGGAGGGCTAGAAGAGAAGAAGGTGATGAAGACATTGTCACCATTACTACTCGACCTCTCAAAATGACTGAAATTCGATACACACCACAAGAAAGATTATGTATGGCTTTGCTTGTACTAAATTTTCTGAATTGTGATCATACAGATACAACTTGAGTAGATCGTCATTTTGGGGCCTCCCCAATGCTCAAGGAATGGCCAGTGGTTAATGTTCGGAATGTGGCCACAAGGAATTGAGAAAGTCCCTTACCATTGATAACTTGGGGTTATCAATGTTCCCTTGTGTTTCCACAGGGACTGGCCCTACGTGGGTTCTGGCATGATACATTCGGCCTCATCTCAAGGCAGAGAATAGCATCCAGCCCTCATAATGACTGGGATTGTGTGTTTCTTACTTATGGGTATTGTTTTGCAATTTCTTGTATTGTAGATAACTTATGGGTGCCATAGTGAGTGAAGAAAAACAGCTGGATTACCCACTGGATGGTATCACAATAACAACACTGGTAATGGTATGACAAAAATGGGTGATTTTCCTATGTTACCCATGCAGCCTCAAGAATTAGAATTATTAGGCACAATCTAGGTTGCTGTGTGCTTCTTCCTCTGTTTTAGTAGTAGATCAAATGTGAATTGAACAGGATTTGATGTTAGCTGTGCTGGAATCTATGGGAATAGCTCTTTTATTGTAATTTCACCACTCCATTATCAGTAATGCCCTGACATGAGGCTATTGGACTACCAATTAGCCTTTTCTTAGTTTGCAAAGACACAACCTGGAAAAGAATCACAGGCAAAGCTAACGGAGGGCCCTGTATTATAGGATGATAAACTCTCTTTCACCTCACTAATCAGGATTTAAAAAAATATGACCATGCATCACTCAAGACCTTGGTAGTTTATTTTGTTTTTCAAGCAGGTGTTCCACTTGGGCTCTGTATCACTAAGAGGGTTGTGACATGCTGGAACAGGTTGCCCAGAAAGGTTCTGGATGCCCCATTCATGGAAGCATTCAAGGCAAGGCTGGACGTGGCTCTGGGCAGCCTGGTCTAGTGGTTGTTGACCTTGCCCATGGCAGGGGGGTTGAAACTAGATGATCTTCAAGGTCCTTTTCAGCTCAGGCCATTCTATGATTCTATGATTTTATGATTCTATGGTCACGCACTGGCCACGCGGATGTGGTGTGCTAATGGAAAAAAAAAAAACCCTGCAGACCCTGAGAAGAATAAAAGCAGGAGAGAGTCCGTGATGGGTGAGAGAGGAAAAATGCACTTTGAATGGACCTAGTACAACAGTTCCGGCAGAAGCCTAGGGAAAGTGTATCAACTTGGCTATTAAGATTATGGGACTCAGGGGCAGAAAGTGCTATGGTTAATGGTCCAGAAATATCTAAATGGGCAACCATGATTGTGCACCCTGCCCTTAGGGAGAGATTATACGCAGGCATCCAGTATGCCAATGAAAACCATTCCATAATAGATTGGTTAATGGCGGCATGCCGTATGGTATGGCTGAATAAATCAGACATACCATTACATACAGGGTTGTGGTCCTCCATGGAGGACCTTCAAAATTACATCCGTGAATTGGGTATAAGAGAAGCAATCTATGAAGATACATTTGACAGCCCTGATATGGTTTGATTTTCAGTGGGGATGAGAGATTTGATCCTGCAGCAGGCCCCTTCCCATCTATATGGCACTTAAGTCTCTATATTGAACCCCCTGGTTGCCTCAGAATTGTTAGTCCAACAGGCAGCTCAACTAGTGGCTGATCAGGGAGAGACAGAGTGCCTGCAGACCAGGTGCAATATTCGAACACCAGAAGAAGCAGAAGTCCTGCCAGTAATTAAAACTAGGAGGCAAGCTGTATGAATTCCTCAGTCAGGACCCATACGGGTTTCCCGAAAGCAAATGTTTAATGACCTAATCTGGGCTAAGGTCCAATTTGTTAAAATTGATTGCCAGCCCAATCACGTCCTCTTTGAGCTTTGGAAACAAAGGACAATCAAAAATTTCAAAATTACCCCCAAAAACCTAGGGTAAGAGTTATAGGTAGTTCACTAACGACAACATGGGACTTAGAAGATTTTATAGACCGCAGTAGGAAAAAGAAGCCTCCTCAAGTGTCTCAGGCCACAATGCCTGAGCCATCAGAGGCAAAAGACTTAGCCATAGAGCAATTTATGGCATGACAAGGGATGTTAATCCCCCTAGGGCCTCCAGACCAGACCAGAGGCCCTATGTAGCATTAGCAATTTTTTGTCCCGAAAGAATATTCAGAGAGTTATGGCACTGGTTGACACAGGCACAGAAACATCGATAATTTACGGAGATCCGACTAAATATGATGGCGATAGAGTGATGATTGGTGGTTTTGGGGGACAGACCATTCTGGTCACGCAAACATGGTTGAAACTGGGGGTTGGGTGTCTCCCACCCCGGGAGTATAAAGTGTCTATTGCCCCAGTCCAAGAATATATCCTGGGCATAGATATTTTAGGGCGCCTGGCTCTCCATACGACTATGGGAGAGTTCAGACTTCGACAAAGGTGCATTAGTGTCCGGGCGGTGCAGGCAATATTGAGAGGCCGTGTGAAGCATGAGCCTATTTGCCTGCCGAAACCGTGCTGGATTACTACTGTGAGACAGTATAGACTCCGGGTGGACAAGATGAAATATCAAGAATGGTGCAGGAATTAGAAAAAGTTGGCATTATAAGACCAGCACATAGCCCATTGTAGTGGAATTCCAGGGTCACAGCCTGAACCAATGGGTGGGCTATGTGAGTGTGTGGGTGCCTGGAACGGGGCGGGGGAGGGTGGTCTGGAGCCACCCCTTCTGTCTCTGCAATACTTCCTGTGCAGTCTGAGTCTGCGCGGGACCCTCTCTTTGCCCCTGCCCTTCTCTCCGGCAGCGCGAAGGTACGAACGGGGGAGGGACACATTCCTCAGCTCATCTCTCTCTCCACACTGTTACCGGGAGGGGTGAGTCAATTCCTTTTTGATATCTTTTCCTCGAGTGCCTATTTCTCAAATAAAGGCTCTGTCTTCACTTGTTCTACATTTTGGCGAGCCAAGCAGCCAAATATCTTTAAAGATACCCAATTATAAGCCTCTTAAAATAATTACCATGACATTTCTGAACAATTTCATGGGATGGTTTGGACGGGGAAAGGCTAGCCCCATAAGTGAAGTTTTGCCAGGGCACATCCCGGGATTCCTAGGATCCCCATATCACGGGATTGCTTGTATTGTTGAAAAATGGGGTCCCCTACGGGATGGAGGAAATGTTCAGGAGTCCCCGGCCCGCCTGGCTGAGTATTTCAGTAGTCTAAACAAAAACGTACTCACTACACGAGAACGACAGTGAGCTGCCACCACGGTGGTGTGGCCGCTGCTGATGGCCTTGAACCGGCTAAATATAACTGAAGCAGCTCTCACTGATGAAAATCAACTATTACGTGACCGTGTGGAAGAACTGGAAAGACAGGTTGCAATTTTGAGAGGGAAAAAACCTAACCCTATCATTCCCGTACAAAAAATCCGAAACATCTCTCTAGAAATTACTGGGGATCCTATACAAGAGAATCCACATGAACTGGACTCAGAAAATGAAAGCACTAAAAAGTCAGATCTTGAGGCTCCACTAGAGCTAGATCCCTTTGAGATCCGACCAGTTGTAACTCAAAAAACAAAAAAAACGTAGGACAGGCCAGTGGGGCTGCCCCCTGACCAGTGGCCCCCTGCCCAGAGCACGCTACATGTAACGGCTCGCCCATACACAGCAGCTGAATTAATGGATTTAGTGCAACGGTTTAAACAAAAACCGAGAGAGAGCGTGCCAGCATGGTTCCTTAGATTATATGACATGGGGGCAGAAAGCGTTGTGGTGAATGGACCAGAAATTTCAAAACTGGCATCCATTACTACTCACCCGGCCCTCAGGCAGGGACTATATGCAGCTGTGCAACACAATGAAGAAAATCATTCATTGAATATATGGTTAATGGCCGCATGCCGTGTGACATGGACAAATGCCCCAATTCCAGAGTACATACTGGGGATTGATATCCTGTCGGGTTTGACTCTCCAAACCACTGTGGGAGAGTTCAGATTAAGGGAAAGATGTATTAGTATCCGGGCAGTGCAGGCAATCATAAGGGGTCATGCAGAAATTGAACCTATTTGTTTGCCACAACCGCGCCGGATCACAAATACAAAGCAGTATAGACTCCCGGGTGGGCAAGAAGAAATTACCAAGACTGTGCAGGAGCTGGAGAGAGTAGGGATCATTAGACCTGCACACAGCCCATACAACTCCCCCATATGGCCAGTCAGGAAGTCAGATGGTACGTGGTGAATGACAGTAGACTACAGAGAACTAAAAAAGTCATGCCACCGATCCATGCTGCCGTACCCAACACCACCTCCCTCATGGATACATAAAGTAGAGAAATAGAAACATACCACTGCGTTCTGGATCTAGCAAATGCATTTTTCAGCATTCCAATTGCTAAGGAGTCCCAAGACCAGTTCGCATTCACGTGGGAGGGCAGGCAGTGGACTTTTCAAGTTCTACCTCAGGGGTATGTGCATTCACCTACTTTTTGTCATAATTCTGTGGCATGTGACTTGGCAAATTGGAACAAACCATCTACTGTCAAAATGTACCACTACATCGATGATCTGATGCTAACGTCTGACTCAATCGAGGCATTAGAGAAGACAGTACCATCATTAATTACTTATTTACAGGAAAAAGAATGGGCTATAAACCCACAAAAAGTACAAGGACCAGGGCTATCAGTTAAATTCCTGGGTGTTGTCTGGTCAGGTAAGACTAAGGTGCTACCCAGTGCAATCATTGATAAGATCCAAGCGTTCCCGGTTCCTACGAAACCGAAGCAGTTGCAGGAGTTTTTGGGTATATTAGGATATTGGCGATCCTTTATTCCCCACTTAGCACAACTGCTAAAACCTTTATATCGATTAACAAAAAAAGGCCAAGTATGGGATTGGGGTAGAACAGAACAAGAAGCCTTCCAGCAAGCAAAAATAGCTGTTAAACAGGCCCAGGCGCAAGGTATATTTGATCCGACCCTTCCAGCCGAACTGGATGTGCATGTAACCCAAGAAGGGTTTGGCTGGGGGCTGTGGCAGCGCCAGAGTTCTGTTCGAATCCCAATTGGGTTCTGGTCACAGATTTGGCATGGAGCAGAAGAGAGATACAGCATGGTTGAAAAGCAGTTATTGGCTACCTATTCTGCACTGCAGGCAGTAGAACCAATAACTCAGACCGCAGAGGTTATTGTCAAAACAACTTTACCAAATCAGGGGTGGGTAAAAGACCTAACCCACATTCCTAAGACCGGGGTGGCCCAATCACAAACAGTAGCACGCTGGGTTGCCTATCTTAGCCAAAGAAGCCGCCTGTCATCTTCTCCACTGAAGGAAGAACTTAAAAAGATACTTGGGCCAGTAACATATCACAGCGAGACACCTGAGGAAATAGTGGTTACTTGTCCAGAAAAGAGTCCTGTATAGGAGGGGAAATACCCTATTCCAGAAGATGCCTGGTATACAGATGGATCCAGCAGAGGGAACCCAAGTAGGTGGCGAGCTGTCACATACCATCCCTCAACTGAAACAATATGGTTCAAAGAAGGGGATGGACAAAGTAACCAGTGGGCTGAGCTACGAGCTGTGTGGATGGTGATAACTCAAGAGCCTGGCAACAGTGCACTAAACATCTGCACAGATAGTTGGGCAGTCTACTGAGGGCTCACACTCTGGATAGCACAGTGGGCCACTCAGGATTGGACAATCCATGCCCGACCTATCTGGGGCAAAGATATGTGGGTTGATATATGGAACGTGGTTAGGCACAGGACCGTACAAGCATACCACGTCTCTGGACATCAACCCTTGCAGTCACCAGGCAATGATGAAGCTGACACACTGGCTCGAGTCCGATGGTTGGGAAGTACATCACCAGAAGACATAGCCCACTGGCTGCATCGGAAATTATGGCATGCAGGACAGAAAACCATGTGGGCAGCAGCTAAAGCATGGGGGTTGCCCATACAGTTACCAGATATTGTCCAGGCATGTCAGGACTGTGACACTTGCTCACGAATGAGACCAAGACCTCTGCCGGAAACTACGGCCCATCTCGCAAGAGGACACAACCCATTACAGCGATGGCAGATAAATTATATAGGTCCCTTTCCTTGATCTGAGGGGGCCAGATATGCCCTAACTTGTGTTGATACAGCGAGTGGACTGATGCAAGCCTATCCTGTAGCAAAGGCAAACCAAGCCTATACCATCAAAGCTCAAACTAGATTGATGGCATCATACGGGACTCCTGAGGTCATCGAGAGTGACCAAGGTACACATTTCACAGGTGCAACTGTGCAGAAGTGGGCTGAAGACAATAACATCGAATGGCGGTTTCACCTGCCCTACAATCCAACGGGAGCAGGCCTAATAGAAAGATACAGTGGGAACCTGAAAGCTGCTCTGAAGGCAGATTCACAGTCCTTGCAGGGGTGGACCAAAAGGCTTTATGAAACCCTGCAAGACTTGAATGAGAGACCAAGAGATGGCAGACCCAGTGCTTTAAAAATGCTGCAGACAACTTGGGCCTCCCCACTTAGGATACAAATTACAAGCAAGGACACCTCACTCAAGCCACAAGTTGGCACCATGAATAATCTTCTGCTCCCTGCCCCTGATGACCTAGAGCCCGGGAGACACAAGGTAAAATGGCCTTGGAAGGTGCAAGCAGGACCAAAATGGTGTGGTCTCCTTGCACCTTGGGGGAGATTGTTAGAGGTTGGGGGATCAGTAAACCCTCTAGTAATCAGCGAATGGCCAGCAGAGGTAGTAGTTGACACCCCTGTTTTCATTGCAAGGGGGACATTAATCATGTGCATGTGACAAATTAGAACCTCCCCCTTTGGTACCCTTTATAGTGATTCAATCGCAGATTTCGGGCCAAAGAGTGTGGTATTGAAGGCCAGGACGTGCCCCAATACAGGCAGAGGTGTTGACTCAAGACCGAAATACAGCCTGCATCTTACCGTGGAGGGCAGACCTACCCCTCCTCGTACCTATTAAACATCTGTTTTATTCCCCTTGAGGTTTTAAGTTCACAGGATGGCCAGCAGAAGCAACATCACTCAAACATGCCTATGAGGAAACATCATGACACCCTGTGATGCACTGCTGAACTTTTGGGAACTGGTGAGCATGAGTCAGAAGCGCTACTGTTCCTTGAAAAAGATACGCCTCGAGAAAGAACATCAAATACTGGCCCAACAGAACTGTGAAGGGGACTGCCACTGATTGCCTTTATTGTCTTGACATCCTATATTGCGGCGGGTGTGAAGGGCAAAATCAGGTCCCCGCAGTATAGAAAGAAGGGCTTCATAGCAAGAAATGAGAAAGCAGCTTCACAAGGTAGACATAAGGGGCAAATAGAGATAGTTTATGTAGAGAGTATTAGAATACAAAGGATTTCAAGCACTTTCACAGGCGCTAGGTCCAAAATAACAAGGACAATGAAGGCCTTAAAGATAAGTACTGGAGAACAGCTGGAAAACATTTGTCAGGGAGGTGATTAGATGTCTACAGGGCAAGCTGAAACCGGTTCGGGGGATGCCCCCCTTTCAGGGCCAGAAGTTTGCAGCGAGGAAGACTACAAGCCTTCGCAAGGAAGACTACGAGCCTTCATCATCACGACCTACCACGCACGTGCAAGGGGGGGAGGGACTGTATGCTAATGAGCTCTCGAAAATGTAATGAATATGTATCCAAATTCCTGTCAACTACTGATTATGTATTACTTTGACCTATATCTATAGCACGATTTCTCCTGACGGTGTGCAAGTTAGGTGGAATGATCCCCCTTGCACCAGGGTATATGTGCGTCACCAATAACCACATGCCTGCTCTATATCCTTACTGGCTATAGGGTCTGATTTCCGCACGTCAATTTGGCACCCCAGATGGGACCCACTCTGTTCGGCTGCAGGACCGGCTGAGAGAGGGGACACCTTTGGCGCGCCCCAAGATTTCTTGGAAGGACTCCCTTCCTCACCCGATCACTGTGGGGACAGACAAGGACCATCCATAGGCGGACCAGGCATGTGTATGGAAAAGGGGGAACCCGTAAAGCGTGAGGAGACGTCCTACGCAGGGTATGAAGGAGCGTGCCTGCTCCCCCCCCGAGGTACGAGAGCTCACGGGTTAGGTTGCCGGCTGGGGTAGGAAGACTCCTTGAGGAGTTCCTACGAAGGGGACCTGTAAGTCGTACGCGAGGAAAGAGCAACAGCTCTCCCTTAGGTGATTGGTAACAGCGGGGATTTTGTTGAATGATAGCGTGGATTCTCCTGGAGATCGTAGTGGGAGTTATAGGTTGTATTATTGTTATCACCATCTGCTGAGTGTTCGGTACCGTGTATCTAATCATTTCAGGACAAGCTGACTTTTGGAAATATCTTAAAGCTTGCAACCGATCGACTAATGTACTAGCGTTATTAAGATTCCAGCTAAAGGACATCATCAGCAATGTGTATTATGTATAAACCATGGTTTTTGTTCTAAATGTCAGAGTGAGTGTGGCGTGAGTGAGACGCGTTCCATTCAGGGAGTGAGTGTCAGTCCATTTATGTAGTACTGTGTTCCGATTGTGGGGAAGAGTGTAAAGGAAGGTGGACAGGCTTCTGTGATATCTGTTTCCAAGTCTTTATAACTGAACAATATCACTATACAGTGTTAAGGGCTGTTTGCGGAAACTTTGAGGAAATTAGGAATCAATAAGAATTTTGTAAACATCATGGAAGGCTCCCAGGGGAAGGAAATTCCCAAACAAACCCCTTTGGGATGTGCATTGGCACACTGGTGGGATATTGCAGGGGAACCTGGAGGCACCCTGAGTAAGAAAACTTTAATCAAGTATTGCAATCAATGGTGGTTAGTATATAAGTTAGAAGATGATGAGAAGTGGCATCGGAATGGGACCCTAAACTATAATGCCTCCTTACAGTTACTGTTATTCTTAAGGAGGGAAGGTAAATGAAATAACACAAACAGTTTTTATAATTGAGTGCTCTAATCATGAGACTAAGTACTGGGTGTTTACGGAAACTGAAGAACTGTATTGTTTAATTTGTAGGTTCTGAAGGGAATGGGACAAACAGTGTTGATGGTATAAGTAAGTGTAATTGTTAATGGTATACAGAAGCTTGATTGAGGGTATGTGGAAGTGTAACTGAGGGTATGAACAGTGGACAAAGGAAAAAGGGTTAAAGAGAAAGTGAGTTTATCTGCACTGGCATGAGAGCAGCCCCCCACACCATTCCCCTGTGAGCAGAACCCTCGGAGTGAGTGCCGGAGTCAGAGACTGCTGTTGTAAACAGCGTTACTTGCGAATGGGGGGAGGTGGAGAGGATGGGGCACTGGCAGTGAGGATAGCCTTCATGTGCAGAGATCTAGGAAACCCAAAATTCTAGTGTTAGCACTGGAAGTCTCCAGAAAGGAGGAGGTTAAACTGTAATATTAGTAGTTTATGTAGTGATGAGAGTTTGGGAAGTGAAAAGTTTGGGAAGGACTGTAAGAGATTATTCTTTTGTATCATTGACTCAAAGTTTGCTGAGGAACAAGTCCAGGCAAGTCCTGGGCAAAGGTTGAGAAATCTTTTGTCTTGAGTACACTGATGGACAGGTCCTGGCTAAGGGTTGTGAAATCCTTTAAGGAGCACAGATGGACAAGGCCAGGGGCAACGAGAGAGAGATAAGCTGCTGATAATGGCCGGGAAACGGTCTTTTGTGTGGACTTATCTCGAAGAAGATGGCCATCTCAGGAGGCACGCACATGACTCTTGCTCAAGCACCCAGGGATGTCACGTAGGCAGGAAAAAAAAAGGAGGATAAAAGAGGGGTTTTCTGCCATCAGATCCCTCACTACGACAGACTAGAGGGGTTTTCTGCCATGTGATCTCTCACCACGACAGACTAGAGAGGGGTTTCTGCCATTAGATCCCTCACCACGACGGACACGCGGTTTCTGCCATCAGATCCTTCACTACGGACCGTATGCTGACGGACTTCCCTGGGCCTGCTACCTGAGACCTGCTGCTTCCTCCCAGACTTACTCTGCGGCTTCTTCCTGGACCCACCCGGTACCTGCACACTCTCGTTGCCCAAGACGGGCCTCGCTGCTCCTGCCCTTCGGCTTCGGACCATCAGAACGTCGTGCAACGGGACTACTGCCAGATCCTGGTGGTGACTATCCCCGCTTTACGCAATTCTTGCTTCTTTCTATCTTTTCTATCGCTCGCCTTCCCTTCCCCATCACCCCAATCCGTAATAGTGTCCGTCCTCCCCTTTCTTCATCTCCCTTATTAACATTTGTAATAAACTGGTCGGACCAACATTTGAACAGTTGTTTCTTAATCTCACGCCGGGCATACATATTTCAAATAACCTCCTCTCCCTCCTATAAATTGGAGCGAGACAAGGACGCAGGCTGAGGAAGGCAAAGATGAGCAAGGTGTAACAGGGTTGTCAGAACCAAAGAGGGTGAGCAATATGAAGAAAAAAAACTAATTGAGAAACAGAGATAGTAAGGAAATTGGGAATAGCAACAGCTGTTACTGTTGCGATGCTAGAGTAGAGTCGTAGGACCCAGAGGTCCCCTTAGAAAGAGGTAAAGGGAGGGGCCTGGAAGAGCCCATGGAGGGTTCCACCCCTGCTGGACTGAAAGCAGCGTGCAAACTGCAGGGAAATGAGACATTGGGGGAGAAATCCAACCGTCTCTTATTGCAAAAAGCTGAATGATGGGAACCTGGGAAGATATTCCTAGCAAATCCACTGGTTAAATAGCAGCTAGGAGAGCAGGATAAAGAGGTTTATTTTCTGGTGGGTACGGGGGCCTCTTACCACCCATAGATGATTTTGCAACAGTAGTAGGAGTTACTGCCCAACAAGAAAAAGCTTACCTTTTGGGATCAACTAAATACGGGCTGAGAAAATAAGTAGGAACACATAAATTCTTGTACATGCCACGTTGTCCAAAACCGTTACTCTGGCAAGACTTATTAGAACAAATGAATGCAGAGATGAAATTCAATAAAACTGGAGCTAAGGGTCAAACAATATTAACTGGTTGAAAATTGAAAGTCTGGCTTTAACACAAACTGGGAAAAACAATGGTGTACCCCCAGAAGTTACAGAAATCTTAAATAAAGTATGCTTAGGAGTGTGGGTACCAGGGATGCCTGGTAGAGACAAAATGCAGCCCTAAGTTAAAAGCAAGAGCTAGAGCTAGCCCAGTCAAGGTAAAGCAGTGCCCTTTGAGGATATGCAACTGTAGAAGGATAAAAGAAAAATAGATAACTTTTGGATTTTGGATTACTAATTGAATGTGAATCCAAATACAATACTCTGATGAAAAATTGGATAGCAAGTGCTATAGTTTAGTACAAGATTTGAGGGCAAGTAATAGAATTGTTGAATGTATACACTCAGTGGTGGCAAATCCATACACTTTAGTAACTAAGTTAGGGAATGAGTAGGTAGAGTTTACCTTCTGGATTTGAAGGATGCCTTTACTGCCTAGTTTGGCCAAAGGAAGCCTAAGGTTATTTGCCATTGAATAGGAGAGCCTCAATTTGGAACAAAAAAAGACTCAGTTCACCTGGACAGTGTTACCCAGGGTTGTGAGAACAGCCCAATGATTTTTGAGAACTGGTCAACTCGTGAGCCTGAGATTTGGGCTCCTCCATCCCACGGTGGAACTTTACTGCAGCATGTGGATGCCACAGAAACAAAGAGGACTGTGTGCAATGGACTGTGAGTGTGCTGAATTTCTTTGTTTAAATGACTATCAAGTTTCTCAACAGAAGGCACAAATAACTCAATGGCAAGTGACCTATCTGGCATAGGAGATTACAGCTGGACTTTGAAGCTTAAGGACTGCCAGGAAAGAAGCCATCTGCCAAACCCCTGAGCCACAAAGTGCCAAGGAACTCCGTACATTCTCAGGAACGACAGGAGGGTGCCAACTGTGGATACACAGCTACGGACTGTTGGTAAAGCTTTGAGTCAATGATACAAAAGAATAATCTCTTACAGTCCTTCCCAAACTTTTCACTTCCCAAACTCTCATCACTACATAAACTACTAATATTACAGTTTAACCTCCTCCTTTCTGGAGACTTCCAGTGCTAACACTGGAATTTTGGGTTTCCTAGATCTCTGCACATGAAGGCTATCCTCACTGCCAGTGCCCCATCCTCTCCACCTCCCCCCATTCGCAAGTAACGCTGTTTACAACAGCAGTCTCTGACTCCGGCACTCACTCCGAGGGTTCTGCTCACAGGGGAATGGTGTGGGGGGCTGCTCTCATGCCAGTGCAGATAAACTCACTTTCTCTTTAACCCTTTTTCCTTTGTCCACTGTTCATACCCTCAGTTACACTTCCACATACCCTCAATCAAGCTTCTGTATACCATTAACAATTACACTTACTTATACCATCAACACTGTTTGTCCCATTCCCTTCAGAACCTACAAATTAAACAATACAGTTCTTCAGTTTCCGTAAACACCCAGTACTTAGTCTCATGATTAGAGCACTCAATTATAAAAACTGTTTGTGTTATTTCATTTACCTTCCCTCCTTAAGAATAACAGTAACTGTAAGGAGGCATTATAGTTTAGGGTCCCATTCCGATGCCACTTCTCATCATCTTCTAACTTATATACTAACCACCATTGATTGCAATACTTGATTAAAGTTTACTTACTCAGGGTGCCTCCAGGTTCCCCTGCAATATCCCACCAGTGTGCCAATGCACATCCCAAAGGGGTTTGTTTGGGAATTTCCTTCCCCTGGGAGCCTTCCATGATGTTTACAAAATTCTTATTGATTCCTAATTTCCTCAAAGTTTCCGCAAACAGCCCTTAACACTGTATAGTGATATTGTTCAGTTATAAAGACTTGGAAACAGATATCACAGAAGCCTGTCCACCTTCCTTTACACTCTTCCCCACAATCGGAACACAGTACTACATAAATGGACTGACACTCACTCCCTGAATGGAACGCGTCTCACTCACGCCACACTCACTCTGACATTTAGAACAAAAACCATGGTTTATACATAATACACATTGCTGATGATGTCCTTTAGCTGGAATCTTAATAACGCTAGTACATTAGTCGATCGGTTGCAAGCTTTAAGATATTTCCAAAAGTCAGCTTGTCCTGAAATGATTAGATACACGGTACCGAACACTCAGCAGATGGTGATAACAATAATACAACCTATAACTCCCACTACGATCTCCAGGAGAATCCACGCTATCATTCAACAAAATCCCCGCTGTTACCAATCACCTAAGGGAGAGCTGTTGCTCTTTCCTCGCGTACGACTTACAGGTCCCCTTCGTAGGAACTCCTCAAGGAGTCTTCCTACCCCAGCCGGCAACCTAACCCGTGAGCTCTCGTACCTCGGGGGGGGAGCAGGCACGCTCCTTCATACCCTGCGTAGGACGTCTCCTCACGCTTTACGGGTTCCCCCTTTTCCATACACATGCCTGGTCCGCCTATGGATGGTCCTTGTCTGTCCCCACAGTGATCGGGTGAGGAAGGGAGTCCTTCCAAGAAATCTTGGGGCGCGCCAAAGGTGTCCCCTCTCTCAGCCGGTCCTGCAGCCGAACAGAGTGGGTCCCATCTGGGGTGCCAAATTGACGTGCGGAAATCAGACCCTATAGCCAGTAAGGATATAGAGCAGGCATGTGGTTATTGGTGACGCACATATACCCTGGTGCAAGGGGGATCATTCCACCTAACTTGCACACCGTCAGGAGAAATCGTGCTATAGATATAGGTCAAAGTAATACATAATCAGTAGTTGACAGGAATTTGGATACATATTCATTACATTTTCGAGAGCTCATTAGCATACAGTCCCTCCCCCCCTTGCACGTGCGTGGTAGGTCGTGATGATGAAGGCTCGTAGTCTTCCTTGCGAAGGCTTGTAGTCTTCCTCGCTGCAAACTTCTGGCCCTGAAAGGGGGGCATCCCCCGAACCGGTTTCAGCTTGCCCTGTAGACATCTAATCACCTCCCTGACAAATGTTTTCCAGCTGTTCTCCAGTACTTATCTTTAAGGCCTTCATTGTCCTTGTTATTTTGGACCTAGCGCCTGTGAAAGTGCTTGAAATCCTTTGTATTCTAATACTCTCTACATAAACTATCTCTATTTGCCCCTTATGTCTACCTTGTGAAGCTGCTTTCTCATTTCTTGCTATGAAGCCCTTCTTTCTATACTGCGGGGACCTGTTCTCACTCTTCACCCCCCCACTAGTTTCAGAACCGGGCCGAACCCCAGCCCGTAAACCATTGACAAAGGGAATTGAGGATTCATCCACTAGCTGAAGAATGCTCCTATAGGAAATTACATAGGTTGTCTCTAAGGGACAACACTGAGTGTCTGTGCAGTCATTTCACATTGAGACAAGTAATAGCTCTGTTAGATGAAGAGGAAAGCCACTAGAACTAAAACTACAGTCCTAAAATATTGAAATATTATTCCCAAGTTTCTTACATGATTTCATGATGCCCTAGGGCCTGGGGGGAAAGCAATTAATTTTCAGAAAAAAAAGTAACGAAGTGGCAAAGGGTGAAATTTTAATAGTAAGCTTCCTTTTTTTAATCAAACGTGCTTTTGTTTGTCTCTAAGCCACCACACGTTCAAATCAGCAGAAAGAACAAGCATGACACTTAAACACACCAGATCTTTGTTTCCCATGTTTAATTCTATTGTTAACCAACTATTCCTGTGGCAACAGAAAAAAAGGTTATGCAGATGGAGGGCTTAGTTGTGCAATGCGGCCCTGCTCTGTCTCGGTGCTAAAGCTGGAACATTCCCAGAATCTTCCCAGTTCCCGTTAAACCACTGAGTTACTGCTGCCAGCTGCATTCCACCCTCGCAGGTATGGATGCAACAGCTGAAGAACAGAGAGCCTCAGAACGAGCGAAGCTCTGCTCCAACAGGCGCTGAAAACAAGCAGCTTCTGCTTCCTGCACAGATTGCTTCCAGCTAGAGACCAGCTACGGCCAAAGGGACAAGAGACAAGTAGGAAAACAACCCCCAGGAACTTTCAGCTACGTCAGCACCAAGAACAAAACTCAAAAAAGCAGCACGCTCACCCCCAACAGCTCTGCTACAGCCACGCTAGAAATAACCACCACACTTCCACAGATGCGCAGTCGACTGCACCTAATCAGAGGTAGTGAGTGCCTCACATGGCCCCGCCTCACAGAAATGACGTATAAAGCACGCGTCATCACTGCTGGGACTTCCTGGTTTATGCTTAGAAACACTCCCGCACCGTAAGCAGCTTCGTTCTGGGAGTGTGGTGCTTTGTGATGTCAGTACTTTACTGCCAGTGGAGGAACCACCATGAATTGTGTCCCAAGGATGTGCTGAGCACTGGAACATCCCTCAAACAGCACAAGCCCACACAACAAATTAAAGTGTTTTTTTTAAACTTTATTTATGTACATCTGTTGTGTCAGATTTACTCCCGAGCCATCAGCTTTTGCTTCTTCAGCTTCTTCTGGGATATCTGAAGAAACAAAACAATGAAAATGGATACTTTTCCAAATCATGTTACAAATCATCTTTCAACACTCAGGCCTCCCCACTGAGCCACCATTCTGTGGGTCTGTATTTACAGAAAACATCTGAATGCTATAACTACTTCAGTGGAAAAAAATCAGCAAATCACCTCTGCAATATATATTACTGATAAGAGTTTTTATCACTTCTCACTACTGTATTTAATGCTGAGGTTGCTCAGTAATAACTTTTTATTCCATGGGTATTCCAAAGGTGTCCTAAGATAAGTCATCATAGTAACCCCTTTGCCTGCTCACGTTCAGGTTTCTTAATGACACTAAGAAGTGAGAGAGAAGACACTAAGAACGTGATGCTTTCTACCTTTTTCTTTTGAGCAACTTCTTCCTCTGGCTTGGGTACAATTTGCTCCTTTTCGGTGAGGATCATCTCAATGTGGCAGGGGGAGCTCATGTAGGGGTTGATTCTCCCATGAGCTCTGTAGGTGCGCCGGCGCATTTTGGGAGCCTTGTTCACCTGGATGTGCTCAATCACCAGAGAATCCACATCGAGACCCTGTGGGGGAAGGGGGGGGGGATAAAATTAAAATACTGTGACTTATTTCTCTTTACAGTAATCTACACAGCACAAACAAATAATCACCCCCCCACCCGAGCACACCATGCAAATTTCACAGTTTAAGTTGATTGTTTTACCAAGCTATGACTAACCAAAGTAAGAGAAACAGACTATTCTACACGTCACAATGAAGTTACATCATGCAGATGACTCAGAAAGTAGTTATTATTTCATGGTTGTTCCAAAGGTGTCCTAAGATAGTCATCACCACCATCACAGTTGCCAAATAAAGCATTGAGCACATTACAAAGTTACAAACAGTCTACAGATTTTACTATTTCTGTGAGTTTTAAGAGATCAGATGCACACTTATTCTAAATAGCTCATGCAGTTATGAACTGTGAAAAAAACATTACTCACATTTTAACTTAACACAGTGTAATTCAAACAAATAGTAAACCAAGCCCTCTATATCTGTTTAATCCATAGAGCAAATCCTCACTTTTTTCATTTGAGCCACCAAGTTTAGGAGCACAGAAGCACAGTGTCAAATGAACAGTTTGCATTTAGTAACATTACTCAGCCTACCTTAAGCTCAGCATTGCTCTCTGCATTTTTGAGCATGTGCAGCAAGAACTCTGCACTTTTCTTGGGCCAGCGTCCCTGTGTCCAGCCCCATTGCTTGGCCTGTAAGAAAAGGAGTTCTGTTTTGGTCCTGGTACCTGACCTCTACATGCTATTAACTTGCTGTTACACATCCTTTTACTAAGATTGCTCAGAATACAAATTTCTTCACATTGAATCCAAAGGTGTCCTAAGAAAGTTGCCACAGAAATCCAAATCAACACTTCTCCTATTTATGTTTTCATACGTTATCACCAATGACTGACTCCTCTCCATGCAGTCTGAACATCACCTTTCATCTCCTCTGTACCTAAGCACACACAAAGCACCCTTTCCACCTTTTCTTTCCTAGCTCCATCCTCACCTGGGCACATCGACCAACTCCTCCATTGTAGCGACGGAAGGGAACACACTGCTTCTTCAAGGTCACATCCTTCAGGTACTTGGTGGCCTTGCGGATGTGCATGCCCTTGATGGCCTGGGCAGTCTCACGAGTGTTCTAAAATGCACAGTGAAAGTTCCTCTTAATGCTTCTTCCCAAGTTACAGTGGGAGTTGTGACAAGACAAAGGGAAATTGTTTTAAACTAAAACGGGAGATTTAGGTTGGATATAAGAAAAAAGCTCTTTACAATAAGAGTGGTGAGGCACTGGCACAGGTTACCCAGAGAGGTGGTGGATGCCTCATCCCTGGAGACACTCAAGGTCTGGACAGAGCTCTGAGTACCCTAATTGAGCTGTAGGTGTCCCTGTTCATTGCAGGGAGTTGGACCAAATAGCTTTAAGATCCCTTCCAACTCAAATGAATCAAAACCACTTGTCCCTCATTCCTGGAGCAACCACCTTTCCTCGACAAGCCTTTTTGCTACAAACTCAGTTCAAAAGAAGCACTCATCAAACAAAACAAACAATACACAACAAAACAAATAAACCAACACCAAAAAAAAAAAAAAAAAAGGAAAATAAATTAACAATACTTTTTTTTGTTATCTATTTTAACAATACTTACTGTGACCCCTATTACTGAGCTTACAGTTCTGTCGTGCCTTCATTGTATTTTACCCAATGGCTACAGCTTTCCAACCAGCAAATTTGAGTCTTTATATTTATCATAGCTCTCTCTTCAGCCACTAATCCAGAAAGCTGGAGCCTGAGTGATAAATGATCTTTGAGGTCCCTTCCAACCCAAGCCATTGTACGATTGAAATTCCTATGAATTTCTATGAAATTCCTGTTGAAATGTCTGATATGGAACCTCACAGAGAGCATGAAGAACACAAGCTGTGTGAACAAGTTACAAAATGTAATGCTTATGTAAGGAAAATAGAAAGGGAAGAGAGAAAAGGAGTAAAAAGAAAAAAAACAAGAATAAGGAGTAACTGAAGCACTGATATCTTGATTTTTGCATTTAACATGCTATTGCAATAGGAAGTCAAATCAAAATAAACAAGACCTCTTTTCACCTGCATAATACAACATTTAATTTGGAAGTTACACACAGGTCACAACCTACACCACCATTCTTCAATAACTCCCCAGTAACAGAAAAGAATAAGGGACACTTCCTTCAAAAACTACATTTGGTGCCATGCCCATATCGCATACCTTGAAGTGCACACGCAGGTTGGAGCCCCTGGACTTGCATGCTGTACAAAGAAAAAACAAAAACGTATGAAACAAAAACTCAGCCACCCCATGCAGCCCTACATGGACATGCATGGCACAGCACTCACACTTGGTAGGGTTCTCTGGATCCAGTGAGTAGCGTACCATCCTTGGAGCTCAGCTGTAGAAAAATGATGAGAAAAATTGCATTAAGCTCCTGATGCAGATGGGCAGAACGCAGATTATTTACCCCTGGACAGATAATCAACCCCAAGAGTCGCTCAAAGACTGCATTTCTTTTCATAGCTTAATCCAAAAGTGTCATAAGATAGTAACCACTGCAGCCACAGCCTAGTGCTGCCCTACAGCCGCTCTGAGCTCTATCATTGCTGGCCCCACCCATCACCCCCCCACCAATATCAAGGGAGAGTAACCAACACCATACCTCTCACAAGTGCCCCGCGGCACCACGGAGCAGGATGGAGCCAGATGGAGCCAGATTACAGCAATCCCTGAATCGCTATGGCTGCTCACCTCAGGATGGCAGCGGAAGAGGAAGAGCAGGGCCGGGTGTGGGCGGGGAGAGCCGCAGCTCTCGCGAGAATCTGGGTTGGGGAATGCACTGTGATCACAGAGTTCAATACCACACAGCACTGCAGAACCCAAATCATATGTCTGAGGGCACAAATGCTCCCTGAGCCCCTGCAGTGTGGGGCTGTGATGCTCACAGCTCAGTCTGAAATATCAAAATAAAATGTCCCGTGCATAAATCTTTGTGCCTGTGTCCATATGTATGTGTGCCACTCGTGGTGGCCACCCCTGGCCTGAGGCGCAGCCCCACAACATGGTACTGGGACGTGTCTTGAGGTGTTAACATAAGGCTCATTTGTATGTGGGGGCTCAGTTCCCCCAGTCCACCCACCCAGTTTTGGGGTATTGCCACCTGTCCTCAGACCTATTCCATTTCTGGGAGCTCCTGCTGCCTCCTGCCTCATACCAGGAACACAAGGAGGTGGGACATGGAGAGGTGGTGTAGGGGTAACATGGAGGACCTGGAATTTGACTAATTACTTCAGCACAGTATTTATGGGCAAAAGGCACCACATATGCCTTTGTGCCATGGGAGACTGCCACCTGTTTTGATGAAGCTGGGTGGGTAGCCCTCCCTGCCAGACAGGCTGTAGGCCCAAAGGTCTCTGTGGTGGTTGTAGACACCATCTTGCTCAGTCAAATGGAGACCATTGGGGATGGGGTGGGCCCATCTGTGTCCTTTGGCACTGTGTGGAGCATAAGGTGCTTGCTGAATGTTAAATCAGAGGGTTTTGTGGTGATCCTTCTACCAGTGAAAAAGGTGAAGCTCACAGTGAAGTGGGACATCACTGTACACATACAATAAACTGCTGTGCTTTATATAAAGTCATGTATGCGCTAATCTGTGGAAAAGATTAGTTTTCATGAAGTGTTTCTGCCACTGTCACACAAAGAATAACCCAGGCTGGACCTGTAGGAAGTGCACTTGATCTTAGTGGTCTTTTCCAACCTCAATGATTCTATGATCACACACGTACCACAGAGGTGTTTTGTTGGGCTAACATGGTACAGTGGGATTTGTCAATATAGATCCTGAGTGGTGCAGTTGATATGGCAGAAGGAAGGGATGCTATCCAAAGGGACCTTGATAAACCTGAAAGGTAGGCCCATATAAACCTAATGAGGTTCAACAAAGCAAAGCGAAAGCTGTTACACTTGGGTCGGGGCAATACCAGGTATGTATACAGACTGGGTGAAGAATTCCTTGAGAGTAGCCCTGCCAAGAAGGACTTAGGGGTATTGGTAGATGAAAGACTTAACGTGAGCCAGCAATGTGCACTTGCAGCCCAGAAGGCTGATGGTATCCTGGGTTCCATCAGAAGAGGGGTGGCCAGCAGGGCAAGGGAGGGGATTATCCCTCTCTATTTTGCCCTCATGATGCCCCATCTGGAGTACTGCGTCCAGGTCTGGGGCCTGCAGCACAAGAAAGATGTGGAGCTTTTGGAGAGAGTCCAGAGGAGGGCTACCAAGACTATCAGAGGGCTAGAGCATCTCTCCTATGAAGACAGGCTGAAGGAACTGAGTGTGTTCAGTATGGAGAAGAGAAGGCTCTGGGGAGACCTCATTACAGCCTTCAAACATTTAAAGGGAGATTATAAAAAGGAAGGAAATAAACATTTTACACAGGTAGACAGTGACAGAACAAGTTTTTAAAATGAAGGAGGGGAGACTTAGGGGCAAGAATATACTAGGCAGCAAGTGAGCTGGGCTCATTGCAAGGGCTTTAAACTAGAGCTGCTGGGGGAAGGGGATGTACTACTGAATGACAGAGAAGAGCCAGGGAATAATAGCTGATGTTTGGGGGGATGAATGGAGATTTGTCCAGTACAGTCTGCCACAGCAGTTTGTAAAGTGAGTGAATGCACAAGCATCCAATCTAAATCTCTCTTAATAGCAGGTAGATGCAATCAGGGTCAAGATCTCATAGAATTTGTAGACAATGTCGACCTCACTGTATTAGCATTGCAAACATCCCCACTTGAGATGTAATGGTGTTTGAAAATATATGTGGTAAGAATATCCATTCAAGGATAATGAGAAGATCTTTTCTTGAGGTATTCCATTGACATAACAAACTATACAGTTGATAGGAGTTTGATGTTATTAGAGATACTGGAAGTGATAAACAAACATGATGGCTATATTGATGTTGCAATGATGTTATTACAGAGTCTAAGCATTGTAGTGCTTTTGGTGTTAGCTGCCTTTTAGATCTGGATCTCCATTGAGCAGCTGGAATAGAGGGTGTAGCTCTTGAGTAGTAATACTCAAAAGCAGTCACAACCAATTGATGGTTCTTAATTTTTGCAGATCATTTACTGTCTGTACGTGAGGTACTATTTTAAGAATTTGGGGCTGAATGGTGTGAGATGTAATTTTCCATCCTAAATATTTCCATGGAGACCTGAGTTGCACCTTTTCTTCAGCTATTTGTAAACCGACAGATTGGACTGCCTGCTGGATGAGCAGTTTAGCATCCTTTAGACTCTCTTCTTGTTCTGCTGCTATTAATATATTGTCCATGTAATGATAAATAAGGACGTGAGGTCTAGCTTTTCATACAGGTTGTAATGCATTTGCCACTGTCAATCGGCATATTGTTTGACTATTTTCAAAGCATTGCCTATCCATCTGTGCCTGGTCTTGAGGTCCTGCCCAAGCCCCTTCCCCCACAAGCTCCTCCATTCCAATATGATTTAAGTTACCCAAATTATCCATTGTCTAGACGGTAGCCTGTTCGTGATATTCAGTCATAAACACAGTATATTGCACGGGAAACAGAATCATTCATAACAAAATTTTCTAATCATGAGGGGTCATAACATAACTGTCACTGATTGCAACCAAAAGATTATACGTAAAGGCAGACTGAATTCCATACTCTTTCACCGAGTTCCTTAGCTCCTTCACCGCCTCATAAAGAAGGGATTTCCCAACGAGGGGGCTGATTTGCACGATACATCACAGGAAAGGCTTTCAACGTATCAGCAACACCCTGTGATACTGCTTCTTTTCTGCATTGCTCTAAAACACTTTCGTATGCTGTATAAGAGACAATTTTTTTCCTTCTTGTCTCCTTCAAATTATCATCAGGAGGGAAAAACTTTGGTTCTTCCTCTGGATCTACTAGACCAGGATCAAAAAGATTGTCTGGTTCCAGTTCATCCTTGTTTTTAACCAAATTACATGCTGGAGGCAGAAGCAGAGCTGCAAGCGACTGGGGGGGGGGGGGGGGGGGGGGGTGGCAGCTGAACGATGAGCGACGGTGGAGGAGCAGAGGAGGGCCGTGGGATACGGACAGTCCGGAGCAGACTGCGGCCGCGGGCACCTCGCAGCAGCGGCAGCACTCTCCAGGGGCCGCCATTTTTCTACTCCCCGCCCAGGGGTGGGGTTGGAGTTGTGGATCGGGCCCGGGCAGGGGCTGCTTCCCGCGCTGAGGGGCAGTGGCGGGGGTGGGAGGGAGGACGATGGGGAACAGTTGGAAGAATTTGCCCTTCCTTGTCAAATTTGTTTGAGCGCTTCCGATATTTAACGCCAAACAGGTAAATGTTTAGCAGCCGTTTTGTCTTTAGTAGTAGAAGCCTCACAGAGTTTTGTGCCAATTTTGTCCCAAACCGCCCCGTCAAAAGAAAACCCAGTTCTCAAAAACTCAGGGACATATTTACTTATCCAATCAAGAAAAGCAACTAACGCTGAGGTAGATACAGGTCGATTCTGAAACTTTTAAATTCTCCGTAATACTTGGAGATTTACTTGTTGCTCCTTCGTTAGTGAACTCCCCATAGTTCCTGACTGCTCTCCTCTCCTGCAGAACGGTGCGGGTGTGTGCGAAACAGTTTCTCAGTAGTTCAGTCAGGCGGTGCTACCGGACTGGGCTCATTTAGCCTCAGTTGATTTGCTCCACGCAGTGGGTGCCATTTGCAGTATCTGAGGCACGGACTCAGATGTGAATGATCCAAATGGTATATTGCAGGTTCTAACACCCCTTATATATGTTCACAAGTTTTCTCTTCTGGGCCTGGCAAAGAGTCGAGTCAGGACCTTGAATTTCAAGAGAGTAAACATCAGGTTGTTTAAGTAATTGTTGAATGAGATCTCCTGGGAAGAAGACCTTAGAGACAAAGGAGTGGAACAAAGCTGGCTATTCTTTAAGGATGCTTTTCTGAGAGGACAAGAGCTCTCCAACCCTCAGAATAAGAAAGCAGGCAGGGGAGGTAGGAAGCCAGCATGGCTTGGAAAGGATCTGCTGGTCAGGCTGAGGGAAATGAAAGGCAAGTACAAACAGTGGAAGCAAGGGCATGTCACCTGGGAAGAATACAGGAATGCTGTCCGGACTTGCAGAGATGGGATTAGGAAAGCCAAGGAACAAATGGAACTGAACTTGATAAGGGATGTTAAAAAGAACAGGAAAGGATTTGATAGATACATTGGCCAGAAGAGACATTCCAAAGACAACACACCTCCTTTGGTAAATGAGAAAGGAGAACTGCCTGCAACAGATATAGAGAAGGCTGAGGTAATCAATGAGTTCTTCGGCTCAGTCTTCACTGACAGCCAGGATTCTCACATCCCTGAACATGAAATTCTAGGTGGGAACTGGGGGAGCAAACTCCCCTTCACTGTAACAGTGGAGCAAGTCTGAGACTGACTCATGAGATGGAATGTGTACAAGTCTATGGGGCCAGATGACATGCATCCCAGGGTCCTAAGGGAGCAGTCTGAGGTGGTTGACAAGTTGCTGTCCATCATATTTGAAAAGTTGTAGCTGTCAGGCAAAGTCCCTGAGGACTGGAAAACCGGAAACATCACTCCCATGTACAAGCAAGGGAGGAAGAAGAACCCAGGGAACTACAGACTGGTAAGCCTCACATCTGTGCTCAATTTCAGAAACTCTCTCCCTCTATGGCATAGTACTGAATAAGGCCCAATAAGCATTAACCAGGCCCCAAATAATTTGTGCCTCCTCAGATCTGCCCAAGCCGCAACATCCCTGTCTCAAATATCTGCTTAGGTTCTCAGGGTCTTTCAGGTGTTCATGAATAAAGTTCCATGAAACCGGGGATGTCCATCTCTCTGAAGTCTCTCCCAAGTCCCTCCACACTCCCTGCCACTCAGTATTCTCTGGCTTTGGAGAAGGCTTCCTCAAAATTTTATAAATACAGATACTGAGTGAAGCGAGTTAATTGATGAAGAATGCATTCAGGGAGAATGACAACATGATCATCGGATGAGCATTCAAAAAACACATAAAGGATTCAAGGGAGAGACTGGGAGTCTGTTTAAAAATCACAAGTTCTGTAAAATAAGTAACCCCCTCTGGAAACAGTTTTAAAAGAGAAAGCAAAATCCTTCCCCCCCCCTTTACAGAAGGAAGCTAGCAGCACCTTGAAAGTTTACCATTATCCCAGAATGCTGGCAGGCCACCTGGACTTCAAGGCTTTGTTTTCAGTACAGAACCTGCAGTACTGATAAGCTTTCTAATGAAGCTCTCCAAGAGTAGAGAGAGATTCGTTCTAAAAGTATGCCTTTTCCCAGCTAAGGCAGTCTATGCCCGCATTCTCCACTAAAAATGGCAGCGGCTTATGGGCTGGTTTGTCCTGGTTCCATGACTAATGGGGTGGGAGGACCCACGGACCCACGTCCCGGGAAAGGGGAAAAGGTAGGGAGATGGGCCTAAAAGCAAAACAGCGGCAACAATACAAGGAAGAAAGCTAATTTACTAAAAAGATATTGGAATGCAAGATAAAGCAGTGTAATACAGCATAATACAACTGAAGCTAATAAATCAAATAAAATGAGAGAGAGTGTTCAAAAACTGAAGGCCTTACTCTAATGCTGAAGGTGAGATGTCCAGCCGGGATGAGCAGAAAGGCAAAAGAGGAACATCTCGTGATCCGCAAACATTTTTATCTTTCCCTCTGAATGGAAAACAGAAACCAATGCAAAGTCCCCTGGGGTATGTAGTTCTTCTCTTATGAGAACCAGGTACCCGGAACTATCCATGATCCACAGAACTGAAGCATTAACTCTTTAACTCCCAGTGCTCTACATGATGTTATGATGTGGAATACCGATAACCAAAATCATAAAACCATGACACTTCCTCAAGAAAACATCCTTCGATCTGCTGAATGATACCTTTAAAAGACAGAGTCAGTTATTATATAAAGCAGTCATAAATCGTGCCTAGCCAGGCTCTCTTCCTCCAATCAGGATTGTTAGCATGTAGCCAGCACACAGCTAACTTGGCTCTTGATTTTTTCTCTCCGGGAGCCTTCCCTGGCTCTCAGGCTTGCTTTCTCAAGCTGTTTATCTTGCTCCACAGCTTCTAATCCGAATATACTTTCTTGTATTCCCACAGGTTGGGCTCAGAGGGTTGCAAATCGTTTATTACATGAGCGGAGGGCGGGGGCGGCGCGGTGAGCGTTGGGGGCGGAGCGACGTGGGCGGGGGCGGTGCGGCGAGCGTCGGGGGCGGAATGGAAGGCAGCAGCGCGGGGTGGGGGTCGTGATTTCTCTTCTCCCTAGCCAGGGGTGGGGTCGGAGCCGTGGGTCGAATCTGGGCTGGGGCTGCGGCTGCTTTCTGCACCGAGGGGCAGCAGTGGGGGTAGGAGGGAGGGCAATGGAGAATAGTCGGAAGAAATTCTTCCTTGTCGAATTTGTTTAAGCCCTTCCATTATTTGGTGCCAAACAGGTAAAAGTTTAGCAGCCGTACTTTCTTTAGTAGTAGAAGCCTTCCAGAGTTTTGTGCTGATTTTGTCCCAAAGTTCTCCATCAAGAGAGAACCCAGTTTTCAGAAATTCAGGGACATTTTTGCTTATCCATTTAAGAAGAGCAGCTAATGCTGAAGTGGATACAGGCTGATGCTGAAACTTTAAAACTAACCGTAATACTTCAAGATTTACTTGTTGCTTCTTCATGATTGAACTCCCCATAGTTCCGGACTGCTCACCTTCTGTCCTGCAGAACGGTGCGGGCGCGCGTGAAACAATCTCTCCGTAGTTCAGTCGGATGGCACTGCTGGACTGGGCTTGCTCAGCCTTGGCTTCATTTGCCCCATGCAGTGGGTGCCATTTGCAGCGTCTGATGCACGGACTCAGATGAGAAGGATCCAAATCGTTTATTACAAGTTCTCACATTGCTTATATTCCTTCACAAGTTTTCTTCTTCTAGCTTTCCCATCTGCCCCTACAACTTTCCCGTCCACCTTTACATGTCAACAAAGCATTCTACACTCTTCAACCATTCATGCGGGCGCTTATCCAATCAGAGCCGTGAGCCATTCTTTCTTATTCTAGAGATGTCCTTGTTTCTCATGCTGTTTATCTTGCTACACAGCTGCTGCTCTGAACAGTTTTTCTTGTATTCCCACAGTTTGGTAACAGACACTGTATGGTAATGTAATGTAGCAAAAGCGTTGGGAAGATTGTGAACCTATGATGCTCAACCAATGAGTGCCAGGAGAGGCATTACCTGCGTCAAACCCAGGGTATATAAGGGAATGTATTTCACTTATTAGGCGTGCAATTTCTCCCTTGTCAGTAGGGGGTGTGTACCCATTATTGCAATAATGAATAAACTGCTCTTCATGAAGATCTTTGCCTAATTAGAAATTTTTGATCTTGAGTGTGTTTCTGACAATTTGGTGCCAAAACCCAGGAAACAACGTCGCCTGTGGTGAGCCTCCGCCTCTACAACACAGGACAGTGCACCCTGCTCTTATTTCTGTGGCCCTGTGGGTTAGCGGTGGCAGTTTATCGTGGAGCTGGCTGTGGACCCAAGGCTGATTTTAAGAGGCCAGATCTATGAACAGCTGGGGCATAGGGACGGACAGCGGGCACTGCATTTTTGTGAGATTGACCTGATAATTCCTGGCAACTCTGTGCACAGACCAAGGTAAGACCAATCATGTGTGATTAAGTACTGCCTTGGAGGTCGAAGTCTGGGACTCTTATGCTGTAGGCAAATGTCTTGCAAAAAGGGTTGCTTGACGGTACACCTCATTTTCTAGAACCGAGAATTGGTGTGTGCGACATTGCAGAAGGGTGGTTTCTCCAGTAGTATGCCCATAAGTTGCTGAGAGAAATGGAGAATAAGAGTTCCGAGGTGGGGGACAGGGAGAAGGCCCCCGGGGCAGTGCCTGTTTTATGTCCTTTACGAAGTATGATGAAAAATTGGAAGAGGAATTCAAGAACCAGGGATAAGGATAAACAGAAAATGATTAGATATTGTGGTGTTGTATGACCTAAATAACCAATTGCAGGGGAATAAGTATTTTGGCCAAAATACGCGTCTGATGAAGATCACATTTGTCAGGCTTCAAGCGTGCACATAAACAGTCAAACTCAATTTCTTGTAGGAGAAGTGTGCATATGCTGCTTGTTGGATTCAGGGAGTACAGCAGTTAATCATGGCTGGACTAAATTCTATAGATAAGGAAGAACAGAGAAACCCCAGATGGGATTCTTTAAGCTGTTTACCTCCTGCCCGGACCTTTCCCCAGGATTAGAACTTATTCGCTTTCCTCTATGGAATGGCATTCCCCCTCCCACCATCTTGGCCTCAAGTCCTGTAACTACAGGAGGGAGGCTGGAGACAGCTGACAGAGTGAAGGGTATTGGCTCAGATCAGCCCCTTAACAGCCCACCTGAACTGAGCTCTGCAATTAGTGCTGATGCTGAAAAGGAAAAAGTTCTGCCAGTTTGATAAAGAATTGGAACAATGCAAAAGGGATATTATAAATTCTCCTTTTCCTAAATCTATCTCCATTAACCTCACTAACACTTCCATGTATCCTTCTAGTGAAGTTCCAGTATTACCAGGAGTTATAGGATATGTAAACTCCCCACTTACTAGTGGAGAGGTGAGAAATTTTAAAAGGGAAATGAAATCTTTAATGAAAGATCCTATTGGATTAGCAGAACAGTTTGATCAATTCTTGGTCATCTGTAGCTTATAAAATACTGGGCCTTAATTTAACTGGGAACAGCTTAAGAATAACAGGGGTTGAGGGATCAGAAATGGTAGTTCCACTTTTTGAGACCACAGAATTAAAATGGGAAGATAAAATAGTTACAGGGCAATTGTTATATGTACCAGAAGCAAGGACCAATTTATTGGGGAGAGATTTAATAGTTAAATTAGGATTGCAGTTGAAAACTTGTGAAACAGGTATAAAGGTGTCAATGAATTTGTTAAACAGCTGATGATGAAAAAGAAATAAATCCAAAGGTGTGGACAAGGGAAGGAAACCGGGGTGGACTCACAATTACTCCCTTAAATATAACTGTCCAAGGAAGGAGTGAAGCTGTGAAACAGTGAGAATATCTCATACCTTTAGAAGGGAAAATGGGTCTAAAAGCTGTAATACAAACATTGGTTAAGGATGGTCTTCTGGAACCCTGTATGTTGCCTTATAACACCTCAATTTTGCCAGTACAGAAGGCAGATGGCACCTATCAGCTGGTGCAAGACATAAGAAAAAATTAATGAAATAGTTCTCAAGCAACACCCCCTGGTTCCTAACCCCTCTACTTTAATGAGTCAGATCCCACACAAACATAAATGGTTTAGTGTGATAGACTTAAAAGATGCTTTCTGGACCTGCCCTTTGGACCCAGAGAGTTGAGATCTTTTTGCCTTTGAATGGGAGGACCCAGAAACAGGATAAAAGCGTCAATATATGTGGACTGTTTTACTCCAGGAGTTCACAGAAACACCTAATCTATTTGGACAAGTGCTGGAGAAAATTTTGGAAAAGTTTCAGGTTGAAGAGGAGGTAAAGCTGTTACAGTATGTGGAAGACTTGCTGATTTGTGGAACAGAAGAGTCTAAAGTAAGAGAGACTACAAGTAAACTACTGAATTTCTTGGGGAACACGGGCTAGGGGTGTCTAAAAATAAACTACAGTATGTGGAAAAAGAAGTTGAATACCTTGGGCATGTGATTTCTGAGGAGAAAAAGGGGAATAAATTCTGAAAGAGTTCAGGGTATTGTGCGGCTTCCCCTGCACAGAACAAAGAGGGAGTTACGGAAGTTTTTAGGTTTAATGAGATACTGTAGATTATGGATAGAAGCAAATGCACAAAAAAACAAAACAAAACAAAAAAACAAACCCAAGTGATTGTATCTCAAACTATCAGAGGGAGAATCCAACATATCAAAAAGGACAGAAGAGGAAAAAGAATTAGTAGAAGGATTGAAATGGGACTTAACCACAGCATCAGTGTTAGAACTACCTGCCTTCAAGGAACCATTTCACCTTTTTGTAACTGTCAGTGAGGAGCTGCTTTAGGAATTCTAACACAAGAAAACCTATTGCATACTTGTCTAAGCTATTAGACCCTGTATCTCGAGGATGACCCGAATGTGTCCAGGTGGTAGTAGCAACTGCCTTATTGGTAGAAGAAAGTAAGTATGTACCCTTTGGGGTTGTAAGGAGTGAATTGCTGACTTGTTGATTTTACGTGTTTCCCCCCCGAAGAGATCGCTCCACTTTTGAGGTTTTTAGAATTTGTGTGTACCCTTCGGGGATGTAAGGAGCAAATTGTTGAGTTGTTGATAATACATGTTTCCCCCTCAAAGAGATTGCTCCACATTTTGAGGCATGATCGTTAACAAAAAAAAAAAAAAAAAAAAAAAAAGGAACGAGGGCAGGAATCCACTCCTCGACCTCTTAGAAAAACACAGTGCCAAACTCCCCTGTGGAGATGGAGTGGGCACGGAGTAATTGATCCAACTTAGACAGAGTCACAGATCATACAAATTCTCTCCACAAGGAAACTCGTATGGAGGAGGTAAAAGGAAAATCAATCATTTGTGCAGTTCTAGGACCTGCTCTTACTGCTGCCGTAGAGATCTGCAATGAACAGCACATGGCAGAAACCCAAATTATTCAGTCCTTGCAGGACTTGGTTACATACATGCAGGGCCAAATAGAAGATCTTAGGGGACAGTCAGAAGAAGAACATTCAAAAGTCCTCCTTCAGCAAGCCCTTAGAGAACAGTTGGTAAATGAGAGGGAGATTAATGCTAGTTCCCCAGGTAGTGACTTTTATCCAGGAAAAAGTCTGGAGGATGTGAGAGCCCAAAAAGACAAATCAGAAAACCCGGTGACCCTTCTTTGCCCTCCAATAGAAAGTGGGCATGCATATGAAGAGAGCAAAGGTGGGTACTCTGATGTTAGTATCAAGGAGATCCCCTATTCTACTACTGAGCTGGCCAAATTAAAGAAAGATTTTGGTCACGCCCCTCTGAAATCACAGACAGAGTGTGGATGGACGGCTGACCCAGGGAGGTCATGTTTATCTCACCCTGGGTCACTGCGAGCAAAACAGCTGCTATGGATCACTGTCTCACACAGAACAACGATGGGAGTAGATGAAAGTAATGCGGAGCTGTGATAGAGACTGCTGTGCCAGGTGCCATGAGACAAGCTGCAATCAACTGCAAGTTATGAGAACTGTGCCTTGTACTTAGTATGCTATGTGTACCGCTCTATATAAACGGCTGTGTGCAGTTATTAAATGGCTTGGCTACTAGTAACCATATTGGTGTGTGGCCTCGTCCATGCCGTGACTCAGCTGAATATTGCTCTCCAGGGAACCTCAGACAAGTTGCTCAGCGACAACAGAGTATGTGTGGAAAGTGCCACTAACAGATCCTGTTGATTGAAAAGGAATCAGAGAGTTATTGGGGACCTGGAATATTTTTCACCACTGGCAACCACTGTGCCCTGTGATCCCTTACTCAAAGAGATGCTTATTGGGATGATTACTCCCTGAGACAACTGATGTTGATTGATTTGCTGCACATTGGTCCTGTCCCTTTAACCCTCAAAGAGCCTCTTAACAAATACATGTGGAAAGCTCAAGACGATCAGGGAAAAATGTGCAAAATTAACAAAATTAACCATCTGGATTTTACCCACCTTCTAACTTTGGTTCATTTGGGACCAGGAAGTTTTTTTTTTCTTTTCCAGTTATGCTTTCTGTAACCTTGGTTCCTCTGGAACCGGGAAGTTCTCTCTCTTTTGTTTTCCAGATGCTAACAAATGCTGATCCTGTTGCTGTGCCTCGCAAGTTCCCTTCTCACCCTGCTCCTTTCCCTGAGATCCCTGTGGTATCATAAAAGTCACTGTTTCGGACAGGCATCTTCTTCAGATTAATATTTGCAATTGCTTATGCTGACCCTATCACATTCACTGGCTGGCCATGCTCCCATGCCCGTATTGGGCATACTGGGCGTATGGGACCAAATTCTAATTCTAACAGAGGCTTAACCCTTTTAACCATGGTTAAGCACAGTAATGAAATATATTCAGGAAATAAATGGGGCCAGGATAGTACTGACCGACTCCCTCCACTCCTGGGAGATGCAGGATGAAGAATAAAGGTTGGGTGTTGGATACAACAAGTGATCTGCGTGCATTGCCACACCCCTGCAGTCTTTCCTATCAGCTCTGGGAACCAACTAGTGGTTCTTATCTGATGTATTATCTCAATGGGAAAGAACTAATATAAAAGACCACCAGTTAATTGTAGATGCACTTGCCATAACTCAAATAATGTCTCCCTAGCTCTTAGTTGTAGAAGGTAAAGGAAACGCTTTACCCACTGAAATTTGAAAGGTGATTTGGGACAAACAAATTTTTCAAATTTGTTTTCAATCAAATTTGAAAGAGAATTTCAATCTTAGTGGCATCTAGTTAATTTTACTTATGATCTCTGGGCAGCCTGGTCTAGTGGTTGGCAACCCTGCACATAGCAGGGAGGTTGAAACTCGATGATCGTTACGGTCCTTTTCAACCTAGGCGATTCTATGATTCTATCCTGTTAATAACTATGCTACAGTTTTTGTCCTAACAATACGCAATGCTTCAGTATATACCATATACCCAGTCATGCTAGGACTAAATCACAATGGAATTATACTCTATCCATTAGAACACAGAGTATGGTCCCAACAAAATGGAAACAAATAGCAAACTCTTGATGTTAGTTCATGTGCTGTATGAGAACAAGGATTTATTTTTGAGAGTAATACCATCAAGACTCAAGACATTTGTCTTTACACTGAGCAAAATATTTGCCATTTTGAGAGGTATCCTAATGAGACCCCTGAAATAGTGCTCATCTATATTGGAGAAGGATGTGTGTGTATGAGAACCTCTTGTAATTTTATACTCATAGGTAATATTACTGTAGATACAAGCAATCATTCAAATGTGTGTGTTTGTAACTAACACTATGGGATGTGACTTTAAGTATTCAGTTCCAGTTATGTCATATCAGTTGTTATGGTCCAATTATGCATCAATCCAAAATTTGCTACCTGCCCCAATTGGAATGAATCTTGCTTTTGTAAAGAAATTACTGCAACATGATGATCAGTACCAACAGCTAGAACACATCCGAGATAATGGACAAAAATACCTCTAATTAGAGGTTATCAATACTGTTCACCATGATACAAAAGAGATACACTGTGTCTTGGGAAGGGTGAAGAATGATGGAGAACACCATTGGTGGGAAACGCTCCTTGGATGGTCACCAACAGCAAGAGGAGTTTTTAATTCTGTGCTTCACCCAGTTGTGATGTTATTAATCCTAACATTGATGTGTTTATTGCTTGTAATCATATTATATGTGAAAGTCTGGCAGATGTTGAGGCGACTGGCCTGGCTCAAATTACCCAAGGAGTCTGAAAGTTGGACTAGGTATTAGATTACTTCTCCTAGTTATGTGCATTGGTGTCACTCACATTTTGCTCCTTTGCTTTTATGTGATTTTAACATGTATCTTTCCCTTCTTCCCTCATTCCCCTCAATGCTTTTTTTTTCTTAAAACCACTATGGGATAGTGATAGCAAGCTTTGCACCACCAGGTGGTGTGAGAAGTGGTAACAGTGCTTGGCTCAAAGCTTGTTCAGCAGCACCCATCTGAGACATGAGAAGCTGGAGAATGTTTGGCTCAAAGCCTGTTCAACGGCACCCATCCAAGGCATGACCTGCCCAACAAGTTTTTGAAGTTAATGGTTGACTACCATGAGCACAGCGGTAAGAGGACAGACATGCGATTCCTCCTGATGAACAAAAATGTGGGTACCCCGACAGCTACCGTCACCAGGATGGACAGGACATGATGACCCTGATAATTGGGGTAGTCAGGCCCGAAGAGTTCTGAGGAAGAACAGGTACCCCCTCCACTGAACTGCACCTGTGTAAGTTAACGAGACATCACTGACCGACCTGCTGCCTCCCCATGGACCATAGAGACATCACCAGATTCCTTGGTGGTGACTATCCCTGCTCTGTAAACCATTTGCTAAAATTTCTTTCTTTACTATCACTAACTTCCCCATCTTCCCCACATTCTCTAGCAGTTTTGTACCTGAAATGCTGATTATGTGCTGATTCAAGACTTACTACCTGTTCATATTGGGATGAATCATACAAGGGTAAAGAAATTGTTATTTTTAATAATAAGCACATTATATATAAATATTAGAGTATGGAGAATAGCAAGACAATTTTGATAAGATTATTATTGTCAATCATCAAGTCAGGATAGTAAGATATTTTTCCTATATTAGAAGTGTTTCATAATCTAGTGCAAAAACACAAAAAGGGAACTATCATGTCAAGGACCCATGAAAGGACATGAACATTCCTCAATCATCACTCATCTTAAATAGTGTCAACATACATTGTTACGGGAAATTGTATAAGCATCACAATATTTCAGATTTATGTATTAGGGAGGACTCACCCTTTAGTTAACTCAATCACTGGTTCACACCGTGAAGGGGTGGAGTGTATGGGAACTGTTGAATCATGGCCTGAACCTCTGATCGATCACCTGAGGCGAGCACTGAGTCAGCCATGGTAGCACAGGTGAAGGCAATTCACCTGTGTGACTGGAAGGGGTGGAGCCTGGTTCCACCTCTCCTAGACCACTGAGGAAGGTTCTCCTTCTGGAGATCACTCTTCTTGTTTTTTTTCTTGTGAGCCTACGACATGGGTGAGCACTTTTCATCTGTTTCTAATTATAATCTTTCAATCTATACTATCTGTGGATACCAGTCTGACCACATGTCTCTGTGTGTTTGTTGACTATACAGTGGTTGATACAGCAGAAGGATGGGATGTCATTTAGAGGGACCTTGATGAATTCAAGAGGTGGGTCCTTGTGAATCTTGTGAATGAGGTTCAACAAAGCAAACTGCAAGGTTGTGCACTCGGGTCAGGGTAATCCCAGACAGGTATACATGCTTGGAGAAGAAATCCTTGAGAGTAGTCCTGTTGTGAAGGTCTTAGGGGTCCTAGTTGATGAAAAAATCAACATGAGCCTGCAGCGCGCACTTGCAGCCCGGAAGGCCAGTGATATCCTGGGTTCCATCTGAAGAGGGCTGGCCAACAGGGTGAGGGAGGTGATTGTCCCCTTCCATTTTGCCCTTGTGAGGCCCCAGCTGGAGTACTGCATCCAAGTCTGGGGTCCCCAATGCAGGAAGGATGTGGAGCTTTTGGAGAGGGGGTCCAGATGAAGGCCACAGATATGATCCAAGGGCTGGAGTACTTCTCCTATGAAGATAACTTGAAGGAACTGGGCTTGTTCAGCCTGGAAAAGAGAAGGCTGTGGGGCGACCTCACTGCAGCCTTCCAATATTTAAAGGGTGTTTATAAATATGAGGGATTTTAATTCAGCTTTTTACAAGGTGTCAAACTGTTTATGGGCAGCTTCCGCCCACTTCCATGAGTAATGGGGTGGGGGGACCCATGCCCTGGGAGAGGGGGAAGGAGGAAAAAGGGAAAAAGGTAGAGAGAGTTGGGCCTAAAAACAGTGGCAATGAGCTAAGGGAGAAAAAATAATTTACTAAATATGATATTGGAATGCAAGTTAACAATACAATATAATTCGAATTGAGGCTTTTAAGTCAAATAAAATGAGAGAGTGTCCAAAACCAAAGGCCTCTAGTGCTGAAAGTGAGATGGCTAGAGAGCACACACTGCAGTGACAAGCATTAGAAGAAAGGGGACCATCTTATGACTTGTGAGCAGCTTGTTTTCCCCTCTGAACAGAAAACAGAAATGGATCCATGAAAGTTTTCTGGGATATGTAATTCTTTTCTGAGAACCAGATACCTGGGAAAATCGACAGTCAGTGGAGCTGGAACATTAATTCTTTAACTCCTGGTGCACTACATGATGTTATGATGTGGAATACTGATAACAAAAATCATAAAACCATGATACAAGGGTAGATTTCAAGAGAATGAGGGAGAATGGTTTTAAACTAAAGGAAGGGTGATTTAGATTAGATGTTAGGGGGAAGTTTTTTACTGAGAGGGGGGTGAGGTGCTGGAACAGGTTTCCCAAAGAGGTTGTGGATGCTCTGTCTTTGGAGGTGTTTAAGGCCATGTTGGATGGGGCCCTGAGCAATCTGATCTAGTACTTGATCTAGTGGCTGGCAACTCTGCCTGTGGCATGGGGGTTGGAGCTTGATGATTCTTGGGGGTCCCTTTCAACCCAAGTCATTATATAATTCTATGATCTGTACGGTTCCTGAATACCTCCAGTGATGGGGACTCCACCACTTCCCTGGGAAGCCTGTCCCAATGTCTGACCACTGTTTTGGAGAAAAAAAACGTTCCCATTAACCAACCTGAACCTCCCCTGATGCAACTTGAGGCCATCACTTCTCATCATAAACCTCTTTTTCTTGCAGTCAGCCACTGCTTTATTTTTCATAGGAAAAGGTTAATCAAGTAATTTCATGTAAATATTCCACAGCTTTGTTTGCAGAGTCTTGCTGTTGGAGCTGTGCCACCAGCTCGGGTCAGGGTTAGGCAGAGCACCATGAGAGAGTTCCTTATTTGATAGTGTGGCATCTGATAGAGAAATTGAGAGAACTTAATTTGCGATCAGTTTTCATGTATTTGTCTACAAGCTAACTCCTGAAGTCAAGCAATTACGAAGTTCTCAGGAAGAACAAAATTGACAGTTGAGGAAGGAAAAAGCATTAATGCAGGAAATCAATGGACTAGGGAGAAGAGGAGGGAGGTTGTACTGACTTGTTCTGGCCAGCCTGGCAAGATGCTTGTTTTGTAAGGTGTACTCTGAGAAATAAATAAATCTCTAGCATTACTGAAATCATGCTCTCACTGTTAGGTTAATGCTATTGGTAAAGCTGTAATGCTGCATGATAGCTGACCAAGGAAACACAGTGCAGGATAGAGAGAAACTTTGCACTGTTTCTGGAGGACATGGAACATAAAAGAGATGGAAGGAGGGTGCTGCATAAGGGTAGTAATGGGGATGGACAAGAGGGACAATACAGCCATATACTGTATATATACTGTTCTGTAAGAGCCCGTGACAGATTAATAATGGGACTTCACTTTTTTTCCATTTTAAACAGAGCCCTTTATTTTCATCTCAAAGCTTATAAAAACTGGAAATCAAAACCAAAGTTCTTTAAAACTTCACATATGTACAGCATGGAAAATAACGTTTTAAGTCATACAAAAACTAGAATATATGAACAGAGCTTTGAAACCACTCCAAATATGGCACAGCAACAAGTCTCAGCTACTTACCAAAGGCTTCAATAATTGAAGCCTTTGCATAAAACCATGGAAAAAAAAAATCTCCAAATGCATTTGCTTTGGTCAGGTTGAAGCTCTACAGTGACTCAGACCTGCAAACCTCAAAGGATGTGTTTCATCTTCAGAACTCAGTGCACCATGTGACAGCACTACTTTCTAAAGTTGTCTTGCTCCATACCAAAAGTTCAGGAGTTGTTACACTAAGTCTCCTTTCAAAAAAAATAAGCATTTTACCTCTGACGTGACTCAGTCTGCTGCAGCAAGTGGGACAGCTGTAGTAGTGTCAAGTTCAGAGCAAAGCCAAGTTCATCTGGCACCAAGAACCCAAGCAAGGTGTTGTAGCAGTGAGGATGGGCTGTTGGCTGTTTGGCTCAGTTCAATGCTTTGCACAAAAAATAAGGTCTTAATTATGCACTGGTACTACAGCAGCACTAGAGCAGAGGCAAACACATTGCCAGTCATTAAAAAGACTGGTACAAGGCTCAGAGCAATTTGTTACTTTCCTCCTCTAATGCAGTCAGCACTAGGCAGGTGCCATTTGCCTCTCACCAAGAGATTAATGAACATACAGGGCCACGCAGCTTTGCTGCAGAGGACTGGGGAGCAGCTGCCAGCACCACCTTCTGTGTTCTACCCTGGGGACAGGGAGGATGGAGTGCTGCCTTAGCACATGGTGATGCACAGCTCTCAGCATCAGCCAGGCATGGAGCAGGTTTGAAAGGCAATCAGAGGACAACCTGAAGGTAAGTACCATTGTGCTTAGTCCCACCTTTCCCTACACAACCCCACATTCAGTAGGTACTGGTCCTATCTTCCCCCAGCCCATAGATGGACTCACAACAGCTCCTATACCAGATGCCAACTGGTTCTTGGCATCACTGTTCCCAGCAGTTTGCATGGTTCTCAGTTCCACTGGTGGCAGACCAGGAGATCATTGCTGAGGTCCAGAGCATCATGACTCCTCATCTGGAATCATAGTTAACAGCAGGAGGAAAGTCAGGGTAAAGCTAGATGCATCAACCAGGCTCCCTAGGAGGAGGATTGAGTTGTAGTTATTCTGGGTTCAAGGACCCCAGTCCAACAGTTGCTCCTTGGTTTCTTGCATCTGATCCAAAATGTTTTGTCCTGCAAAGCTAGTTGCTTTAAGTGCCACTGAAGTTTTTAAAGTTTTTTTTCCTCTGCCAGAGCATCTTCCCACTTTGATGGTCTTCATGCATCTGGCTTGCACTGTTGTGAGGTTTCAGGGAAACAGATCTGGGAGAAGCAGAGAGAAAAGAAACACCCCATCAAAAACATAGGTTAAGAGGAATAGCAAAGAATTCCTAAGAAACTCTGAGACACAGCAAGAAAGTTGTGCAAAGTGCTTTGCTAGCTCAAACAAGCACTTTGTCTCCAGATGAGAAACGACAAAGCTTTAAGTTTACAAACTGAAATTTGAGAGACTGGAAAGCTGTCAGGAAGCTGTCATTTGGTTTAATAAACAGGAATTTATTCAAAACATGGCTCAAGGCAGCCTGAAGCAATCAGGCTGTCACTGCTGGGACCAGGCTTGCTGGTAGTCACGTCCTGAGGACTGATCCTGGTGTCTGGGAAGTCCCCAGAGGTTAAGGCAGACCAGGTGTGCTCTGTAAAGGGTGAGCTAGCACCTGCTGGGCCAGAGAAAATAAAGATTGAAGCAGTGGGAGTTAGCGCTGTAACACCATGGCAACTCCTCAGCTGTGCCTTGCTCATGCATTGAGCCCAAATGTAATCAAGAGATTTATCTGCAGCTCAGGCTGAAACCATCTTTGAGACAATTCCCCTCCACCTTCAGCATTCCTTGATTTTATAGGTGTCATGGTTTTGTAATTTTGCTATTGGTATTCCACATCATAACATCACGTACAGCACGGGTAATTAAAGGGTTAATACTCCAGTTCTGTGGATTGGCAACCTTCCAGATACCTGCTTCTCAAAAGAGAGGAAGAACTATGTATCCCAGAGGACCTCATGGTCAGAGAACGAAGGTACATCACGGAAGTCATGGGATTTGAGTCATGGGATCAGGCTCACTCGCTCTCTCTGGTAGCCAAGCAGAAGGGTGGGTGTGCTTCCAAGCTGTGTGCCTTCATTCAAGTAGGCCTTTCAGTTTTGAAAACTTTCTCTCTCTTATTTTATTTGATTTATTACCCTTACTTTCAATTAGATTGTATTAAATTGTGTTATCTTGCATTCAGATATCACAGTAAAATAAGTTTTCCTCCTTAGATTGTTGCTGCTGCACCCTTCTTTTTCCCTCTCTGAGCCCAGCTCCCGTTCCCCCTACCCCTTCCCCTTTTCCCTTCCCATTTTGGGGAGCCAGGGGGCCCACGGGCCTAGTGCCCCCCTGTAGAACAAATGAAGGTAATGATAGAGCCTTTATTTGAGAAATAGGCACACGAGGGAAAGATATCAAAAAGAATCGACTCACCCCTCCCGGTAGCAGCGCGCAGGGAGAGCCGAGCTGAGGAATGTGTCCCTCCCCCGTTCCTACCGCCACACTCACACACTCACATAGCCCACCCATTGGTTCAGGCTGTGACCCTGGAATTCCACTACACTCCCTGTCCTGCGTATAGATTTATCTAGATTGATCTAAATAATTCTGTGACAATAGGGCAGCAGTATATAATAGGTGCCTCTAATTATTCCTCCACTATTGCAAGGAGCCTGCATGGCCACATACAGGGCACAATTTCTCCCAACTGATTTCCCTTTTTTTTTTTTTTTTTTTTTCCTATTTATCTGTGCACTTTACAAAATAGAGCTCTTTACCAGGAGATATGCTGGTCAGCTGGTAGTCCTCCACACAGAAAGCAAACCTGAGGAAAAATATCTGGGAATCAATCAAGGAATGTGTTTTTTTATGGTTAAGAAATAAGATGTTACGTAGATTACAGCCCATTCTGGGACAAGTTGGCTGGCTTGACTTCCTCTCTATAGAGCATCTTGATACACCATTACCTTGTGTATGATATGAAATAAAGATATATAATTGCTTCTGACCAGTTTTTAGATAGCCCAAGAAAAGTACAAGTTACAATCTAAAAATAAAATATGAATACTTTACCAAGCTCAGAAGATAATAGCACACTAAAAACACACACAGAAGAAAGCAATCTCCAATTAGAGATGTTTCCCTCTGGCTGCCAGACCTTAAATGATATTAGGGTTGCACCCCAATTACTTTGATTTGCTAATTGAATTGCTTGCACCTGTACTTCCAGGGCTGGACACACCCCTTCACCAGGTACTCAATCACTCTTCATGCTGTGAAGGGGTAGACTGTACAGGAACTGTTAGGCCACAGCCTGAACCAGTGAAGAGTAGGGTAAGTTGTTCATTCCTTATTATTGGATTGTGACTAATTATCATCTATCTCAACTTTGGTAAGGCCTTTAACATGGTATCCCACAACATCCTTCTCTCCAAATTGGAAAGATATGGATTTGATGGGTAGATTGTTCAATGGATGAAGAATTGGCTGTAGGATTGAGTCCAGAGTGGTTGTCAATGGCTCCATATCTGAATGGAGATCGCTGATGAGTGGTGCCCCTCAGGGGTTGTTGCTGGGACTGATACTCTTTAATTTCTTAATCAGTGACTTTAACAGTGAGGTCAAGTGCACACTCAACATATTTGCTAATGACACTGAGCTCTGGGGTGTGGTCAACACCCCAGAGGGATGGGATGCCGTCCAGAGGGACCTAGACAGGCTTGAGCAGTGGGCCCAGGTGAACCTCATGAGGTTCAACAAATCCAAGTGCAAGGTCTTGCACCTGGGTGGAGGCAATATCCACTACCAATACAAGCTGGGGAAAGAAAGGATTGAGTACAGCCCTGCTAAAAAGGACTTGGGGGTACTGGTGGATGGGAAGCTGGACATGAGCCAGCAATGTGCCCTTGAAGCCCAAAAAACCAACCGTATTGACTTGTGGAACAAACCCTATAACCACGAAGTAGTTGTAGAGCAGGTATGTTTTATTTGGCCAGCTGGGTACAGAGGGGATAACTCCTTCCTAGCCTGCACACCAAAAGCAGGTAAACATTCCCATTTATAGAGGGAATACATGCATATTTATGGTACAGGGAGTGGTTATTACAATTAATTCTAGTACAATATTCCATGCTTATTCTATACCCTAAACTCCACCCCTAACTAATGGCCCCATATTGTTCCCATTGTTCGTGCTCAACTACTCTTAACAACATAAAAGATTAGCCTTTTATTCAGTTCCCCCCTTTTCTGTCCTAGCAAATTCTTTTGCTAGATTATTCTGTTATTATGTCTTCTTAAGTTTAAGCTTAAGAGGTTCCTTCTCTTCAACTGTCCACAGTGGTTTTGTCGTCTACTTGACTCGAGTATGATGAATCCACGACACCTGTTCTTTCACCTTGATTGCTGCATATGATGTTAATATTACCAAAAACAGCCCTTCCCACTTGGGCTCGAGTGGTGAATCTGAGAGGGATTTGACATGGACATAATCTCCAGGTTTGACATTATGAACAGGTCCATCCAATCCTCTTGCCCTTATGCATAAAACCGACTTTTCCGTTTCTTTTAACTGCCATTGCAGGCCTATTATATATCCTGTCAAGGTCTCTTCACCTACTTGATTTAAGGTACAATTCTGAATCATATACGGCCTACCATATGATATTTCAAATGGGCTTAATCCTTCCTTCACCTGAGGTTTGGTTCTTATTCTCATTAAAGCCAATGGTAATGCTTGGGGCCAAATCACCCAGCCTCCTGCCCTAACTTAACAATTTGTAATTTGATCAGGTGATTCATTTTCTCTACTTGACCGCTTGACTGTGGCTGATAGGGTATATGTAATTGCCAGTCAATCCCTAATAGTTGGCTTACTTGTGCTACTACCTTAGCTACAAAGTGAGGCCCTCAATCAGAGGCAATAGTTGCTGGAACCCAATCTTGGAATTATCTCCTGTAACAATACTTTAGTTACTTCCTGTGCTTTGTTGGTCCTGCAAGAGAAAGCCTCTGGCCACTCTGGAAAGGTATTGGTTAGAACTGGCATATAACAAAACCCTACTTTTTCCTGGCAATTTAAAAAAATCAATTTGCCACTGTTGCTCTGGAAGGCTCCCTTTCCCAATAGGCCCACTTGTACCCTGTTCCTGGTACTAGGATCATATAATTACTTCGCCCCTTAGAACCAATTTCCATAAAATACTAAAGGGCACAACAATGTGTCCATCTGGGTATGCACCCATCTGTCAGCTTGCTCTCTTCCCTTTTAAATCATTAATTAGATTCCTGTCCTCTCTAGAATACCTTATAGGTTCTGACTCTGGTTCAGAGATTTTAAGTTTAGCGTCTGGAATTAAAGTCAGTTCACCATTTTTTCCTCCAGCTGCCTGCTTTGCCCCCTGATCCACCATCATATTTCCAGTTTCCTGTACAGTGTCACTCTTCTGATATCCTTTACAATGTATAACAGCCATGCTCTTTGGTAGATTTACATCATGTTGAATTTGTTTTCCTTGTGTGTAAGCAATCCTCGCTCTTTCCAGATGTGTGGATGGACGGCTGACCCAGGAAGGTCATGTTTATCTCACCCTGGGTCACTGCGAGCAAAACAGCTGCTATGGATCACTGTCTCACACAGAACAATGATGGGAGTAGGCAAAAGGAATGTGGAGCTGCAATAGAGACTGCTGTGCCAGGTGCCGTGAGACAAACTACAAGCAACTGCAAGTTATGAGAACCGTGCCTTGTTGTACTTAGCATGTTATTTGTACTGCTCTATATAAACGGCTGTGTGCAGTTATTAAATGGCTTGGTTACTCGTAACCAGATTGGTGTGTGTGGCCTCGTTCATGTCGCGCCTTGGCTGAATATTGCTCTCCAGGGAACCTCAGACAAGTTGCTCGGCGACACAGATGGTACCATGCGTGGGTACCACCCCAAAAGTGTATTTAGCATCTGTAAGGTTCTTGTCAAAGCAGTTATTTCAGCCTTCTGAGTGGAAGTCCCCACAGGTAATGGTTTTGCTTCAATTACCTGGTCAGTAGCAGTTACTGCATATCCTGCCTTACAGTTTCCTTGTCTCACAAAACTTCTTCCGTTGATGAATCCAGGAATCCTCTGCATCATCCAATGGTTCTTCCTGTAGGTCTGGCCCACTGGCACAGACAGTCTCCATGCAGTTGCACACTGCCGGTTTGGAGGTAGCTCTGTGTCGCTGTCTTGGGCATTCCGCAAATTGCTTCCTTCCTTCTCTTTGATCAGTTGAGCTTTCTGTTGAGAAACTTGATAACCATTGAAACCAAGGAATTGAGCAATCTTCCAGTCCATTGTACACAGTCCTCTTTTGTTTCCATGGCATCCAGGTACTGCAGTAAAGTTCTACCTTGGGATGGAGGAACCCAAATCTCAGGCTCACGAGTTGACCAGTTCTCAAAAATCATTGGGCTGTTCTCACATGTAACTAACTAGTGAGCTTTTTCCCTAATTTTGCATGGTTAAAGCAGCTCTTTATGGCTTGCATTATAGTAATTGTCTTGCTTATCTTAGTATGTATTTCTCTGCGATGCGTGCTATGGCTGTGTAAGGGTTCAGAGAATAGTTACGAGGACTGGAAGAAACACGGGCTAAGACAGAAGATGGAAAATGGGAGCTATTTTAGGAACTCTCTTTCTTGAAATTGTTGGAAATACCCAAATAATTTTGTCAGGACAGTATCTCTGATAAAGAAGATTTTATTTGCGATTGCAATGGCAGCGTCCCACAAGCAGGAGAGCGCGCTTATGGGCATGGATATGACAGCTTTTGTACCTTGTTTCTCCCCCCCCCCCCATCCCCTTGCCTCCCCTGTTTCCCCACTGGCTGGGTACTCCAGGTTCACAATCTTATCAAAAGGTTTACATTTGTTAATTACTTGTTAATTCTTGTGTTATCTGGTGTCAGTCAGTAGCAGTCCTGTTGTCTCCAAGATGTCTCAGTACCCTTCTCATTCGTATTGATATGGTGATTTTCTTCAGTCTTTGTTAGACAAAGAGTACGGAGGGGGCTGCCAGATCTTCCTCAGTATGTTCTTCAGGCACTCCCTAAGGCATGTCACGAGTTGTCCTTTTAATTTGTGCAGGATATTCTTGCAATGTGTGTGACATATATTTTTTTCATGCTGGCTATACATAAGTTGTTACTAGCTTATATATGTATGCTGTTAATTGTTTAACTTCTCCTCCTTTAATTCTCTGTTACTCAGGTCCTGTCTATCCAGCACCAAAAGCTAGTAGTTTTCCAACATCAAGGGGTTTCTGATTTGTAAAGATATCTATTACGTCTGACTTGCCTTTAACTGAAGGCCCAGAAGTTTTTCAGATGGCTGGACAGACAGGAGCTTCAGTCTTTGTGCTTATAACTTACTCCATCTACTTAATCTCTATGGATATATCTATATATATATGTATATATTACTTATATACTGAGTATGCATTGTTGGGGAAGGTTTATCTACAGGATGAGCAATGAAAACTACCAGAGAACCCTGATAAAGTAGAAAGACCCCTGAAAAGAGCTATTAATTGTAATAAAGAACCCAAATGGTAGTGGAGGTCATGAAATTAACAAAATTCTTATCTTGTTTCTGATGCAGAAACAACATTCAATTCCCACAAAATGGGATCATCTAGCAAAAGGTTTTACTAGATTCAAGAAAAGAGGGGATTGAGATCAGGAGCTCAGGTGGGCCTAGGTTTTGAACACATAAGGGTTAAAAAAGCTAGCTTTGAAAACTGGGGAAGGAGAACAACATCTCAACATTTCGTGGTCAGCTGTGCAAACACAAAGAAAGGAACAATACAAAATGAATGGCTTTGACGGGTTTGAATACATCGTAAAAAGGTCAGACTGAGGAAGACGTCAAGCCTTCATGAGGAAGACTTCTGACTTCATCCCCACGACCACCAGGAGACCCCTACTATGGACAACGCATGCACCAGGGTAGGGGCAGTATGTAAACGAATTCCTGGAAGGATAATGAATATGTAGATGAGTTCCAAGAATTCTGCTGAATATGTATGGACTTGGCTTACAAATTTGTAGTGCTTTTGCTTGCTGGTGTGTAAGTTTGGTGGAGTGATCCCCCTTGCACCTGACCATTGCGGAATTGCCGAATAAACCATACCTGCTTTATAACCTAACTCTGGGTTATAGAGTTTGATTCTGCACGTCAGCTGCTATTGTTCTTCCCAATTTCCTTGCCAGCACAAACTCTAATATCCCAAACTCACTTTTCTCCTTAACCCTCTTGCCATTTTTTTTTTGTTTTTGTCCACTGTCCCCCCACACAATTCCACTATTTGTACCCTCAATTACACTTCCATATACCACTGTCATGGTTTTATGATTTTTGGTTATCAGTATTCCACATCACAACATCATGCAGTGAACTGGGAGTTAAAGAGCAAATGCTTTAGTTCTGGGTACCTGTCTGGAAGAGAAGAAGAACTACGGTCCCCAAGAGCCTTTTCAAGTACTGTTATCATTCCTGCTCAAGGGAACAGATATAAGGGCACAGGTCATCTGACTTGCTGCCCTCTTCTCATCTCGCCGTGTTCCCTGTCGGATCGGCTCGCTACTGCTGCGCCCGACTGCACGCAAGGCTTCAGTATTAGAGTAAGGCCTTTGGCTCTCGGACAATCTTTCTCTCAATTATTGTTGATTTATATTGTATTATAGTGTGTTATGTTACATTCTGATACTATATTTAGTAAATTAGTTTGTTTCTCCTCAGATCGTTGCCGCTGTTTTTAATTATTTTGGGGTCCCCTGTTTCCCTTCCTGGAGGCGCGGATTTTGTGAAATCCCTCTGCCCCACTAGTCGCGGAACCGGGCCGGACCAGCCCTTAAACCGTTGACATTTTTTGGTGGAGAATGCGGTCAAAACCGTTGACAACCATTAACAATTGCACTGTACCATCAAAACAGTTTTTCCCACTCCCTTCAAAATCCACAAATCAAACAATACAATTCTTCAAAACTTCTACAAACACCCAGCACTTGGTCTCATGATTAGGGTACTCAATTATAAAACTGGTCCCATTACTCCATTTATGTTCAACAATCACAAAGACAGTGACAATAATCAGTACAATTTATCCTCTGGATCCTTCCTCTCTCTGCCTCCCTTCAGGGCCCAAACTTCCCTCTGAATTCCTTTCCCACACTTGCATAGCTGCCCACCTAATCATGCCTCTTTCTTCTCCAGTAAACAACATATCCATGATAAACATCATTTCCATCCATGAGTAGAAATTAGGCCCTAGAAATTGATCTAATTGTTCTGCTACTCTTATAGGATCCTCAATTAAGGAATTCATTTCCTTCTTGAAACTCCTAACCTTTCTGCTAGTAAAAACGGCAGGCATTAGCATACCCTATTTCCCTTTGACCTGAGGAGACTTCCCTAAGAGGATACAGTGAAGTATTAGTAAGGTTAGTATTAGAGAAAGGAAAACTCTCCAGGTCGCGTTTACATTGTTCCAATTCCCTCAGTAATTGAGAGTGCACACTCTCTCTAGGACCCTGCATGGGATCAGCAGCTCGGCCACTCCCCTTCTCTGGAGAGGTCACTGTCACTTGCATTGCTTTAGAAATTGAAGAGAGGGAAGTTATTTAAGGGATTTCCCCCACTCCTTTTCTCCTTTTCTAATGCTAAAACAATCGGTTCCTGGGTCCACCCCATACCACAATCCCACTGACATTCAGGGTGATTACGGAGGGTGAAGAGCATATCAGCCTAGGTGGCTTCCTCCCATTTGCCCTCCCTCCCCAAAAACAACATTAACTGCAGAAGGGTATTGTAATTCAAAGTGCCATTTACAGGCCATTTTTCACCACTTTCCAACTTGTATAACAACCACCACTGATTACAATACTTAACGTTTTCCTGCTCAGGGTGCCCCCAGGCTCCCCGGCAATATCTCGCCAATGAGCCAAGATGCATCCAAGTGGGGTTTGCCTGGGAAATTCCTTTCCCTGTGCTCCCCCCATATTAAATCTTATTGATTCTTTTTTGTTCCCAAAAGTCCACACCTTATAGCCAGTATATTAGTTAGATCTGATATGTATTCTGTTGCGGACCCCCAAGGGTTCGAAACCGGAATCTAGTCCGTTCGCTGGCCAAGCCGCGTGGGGAGTGATGACATGACCCAATATGAGTGCATCAGAATCTCCGTTTGTTATTTGTTACTTACACACATATATAGATCGTGGCAAACGCGCGTCAGCTTGTAATTGATTGGAGCATTGCGAAAAGCCCCCTGCCTAACAATACCATTGGTCATGCATGTTTTCATACCAGTCCACTGTCTTAATCTCTTCCCAGGCGAGCTACCCCCTGATCTTAACTGAAGCCTCAGTTTGTCTTCCTGCTTTGACAGCTTCAAGGTCTCATAGCCTGGGTTGTGCACATAGCACCCGAGCTCACAGCCATTATAACGAGATAGTACTTTTCCATCTGTATCTCCTGCCAATTGTTAGGCCTGTTCTGCTCGTACAACTGTTCAAGAGACCCATGACCCCCTCGGCTGTGGAGCCATCCCTCAACAGTATTCCTCTTTAAACCCTAGCTCACAATCCCAACAGAAATGCCAGTCTCCTATGTTCCACTGTAATTCCTGGACAACATTACAGGTTAAGCTTCTAACAACAAATACAGAGTAGCAATTATTTTCAGGGTGTAACAAGCATCCAATTGCTCTCAGATCACACATTAACACCACTCACACCTTGGATCCAGTATTTAACATTCACACTATATAGCAGCCGCTTATAAAGTCTCCATTGCTGGGTAATGGAGTCTGCCTACTTCCCCAGGGCATGGGAACACTGAAATCCCTGGGCAAGAGCTATAACCAATGTCCCCAGCAACAATAGCACTTATATTATAAATGGAATTCCACAAACAATATTTTTATAACAGAAACACTTTAAGAATTACAAAGATAACAACAATGACAAACACAGTTCCTATCACAAAAAGAAAGAGAATCAGCTTGGGCATTTGCCCACCCCACTTGACCAGTCACTTTAAACACTTCAATGACAGTTTCCAGCCGTCTCCCTCAGAGGAGAACGAAACCACAGATCCGACACACTTTTGTAGCTACGATCTTTCCAAAGTATTACACAGCTTACATTCCTGATTGCACAATGGCCTTACTCTCGGGATACCTTGCGTGCTTTACCTGTGGGGTTCTCGGGATTCTTGAGATACCCCCTAAGTGGGACCCCCCTCCTGAGGTGTGTACTCCCACACTGATCGCGATCACCCAACCTATACCTGTGGATCCACCCTCAGGGGGAGCACCCTCGCTCCTTCAACCCCGAGTAGGACGTCTCCTTACCTCTTATGGGTCCCTGTACCTGTAACATACCTGGTCTGCGCCGGAGCTCTTTCCCTGCCCCACAGTGGATGTGTTGGCTTGGGGAGCATTCTCCGAAAAAATTGTTTTTGGGGTGCGCCAGAAGCGTCCCCTGGTCCGACCAGCCCTGCGGTCCAGCAAAGAGTTCTCCTGGCTGGCTTGCCAAAACTGACTTGCAGAACAAACTCTATAACCACAAAGTAGTTGTAGAGCAGGTACGTTGTATTTGTCCGGCCGGGTGCAGGGGGGATAACTCCTTCCTAGTCTGCACACTGAAAGCAGGTAAACATTCCCATTTATAGAGGGAATACATGTATATTTATGGTACAGGCAGTGGTTATTACAATTAATTCTAGTACAATATTCCATGCTTATTCTACACCCCAAACTCTACTCCTAACTAATGGCCCCATATCGTTCCCATTGTTCATGCTCAACTACTCTTAACAACATAACAGATTAGCCTTTTATTCAGTATCCTGGGCTGCATCAAAAGAAGCGTGGCCAGCAGGTCGAGGGAGGGGATCCTGCTTCTCTATTCTGTGCTGGTAAGGCCTTACTTGGAGTGACACAGCAGCTCCCTGAGCCAACGAACTCCACTGCCGCCGGACCCCGTCCGGGGAGAGATACACAGACACGGATGCTGAGGAGTCAGCTCTCAGTCTATTATCTTAGCTACATAGATTTATAGTCCAGAAGAATTCCCACGCGCATGTGTACCTGTACACCCGTTGCGCAACCCCACGCGCTGACCCTCCCCTTTCTGTAGCGAATCGTTCAAGATGTTTTTCTACTGTCTTCAGCTTGTTGTGAAGCGAAGTTTGCTACAGTGTCCTTGACCATATCTCCAACATCTCCCCCCTCCTTATGCACAAACAGCTATTTAGCAGTCTCAGGGTCTTCTTGCAGAAGTGGCTGGCAGCCATTCCCATCACGTGCCCCCAATACAAGGTTAACAGCAAGCATATGGCTGACCGCCTCACCTAGCGCTCAGCAAACAGCGCGAACTACAAGCGGAATTAAGCATGCTGCAAGAAGTATCACGACTAGCATAACTACTACCATGGCTAACATATTCTGTAGCCTGGCCGGGAGGCCAAGCAGGTTAGACAAGAAGTTCCAGTGGTTACCTATTCCGATCTCTAGTGCTGATTCAGCAATGTCCTTGGCCTCCTTTCTTACTCTGTTGATAGCGGTTGTAGTGTTGGTGCTGAAGTCAAGGCAGCAAAAGCTCTCCATTCCCAGCTGCTCTTCCATTTCTGCGCAGCCTAGGCCGGTGTGAGCAAGAAGGAAGTCAATTGCCATTTTAGTCTGGGTTAGCCCTGAATCAAGGGCGGCCATTGCCTGAGCTATGGATCTAAGAGCTCAGGATGTGCAATTCGTGTTTTTTGCCACCCAACATGCTAGTCTCTCAGTCACATAGGTGTTGTGGATGATCTGAGGCCACATCCAGAAGGTCTCAAAAATCTTTCATGCCATCCCATATAAATAGACCTCATCATTACAGTAGACCTTAGAGGAGTTAGTCAGCTTCGCATACAGCTACCAGAAATTCCCTAACAGCTCAGGCGCCATTGTCAGCGTCGAGGTTGTTGTCACCCCTACCACCACCCCCAGTATTATTGTTATAGTCAACACCAACATCAGGAGCTGTCGGCAACCATGGCCGGACAAGTCGCACAGGAATCCACCTGGTCCCGGTGCCTGTGGAAATACAAGCATATCCCCGGCCCCATGTGAGGAGCTCAGTAGGACCCTCCCACTTGTCTGATTCCGGAGTTGGATATCGAACCTTTGGGACCACATGCCCACCAAAGATCCACTGGCGTGTGGAAAAATGCTTTTGTAGTGGCATGAGATCGTCATGAGTGGCCATATGGTTGAGTACTACCAAAGCCTTTTCCACCAACTCTCCCGGGCTACTCCTATCTCCCCCCCTCCCTTAGCCGCGCAAGTTGATTCTTCAATGTCTGGTGAGCGTGTTCGACAACCGCCTGGCCAGTGCTGCTGTGCGGGATACCGACTGTATGACAAACCTCCCATAATTGTAGAAACCGTTGGAAAGCCTGTGACCGATAGTTAGGCCCATTATCCGTCTGAATTGTATCCAGGACTCCGAGAACTGTGAAGGCCAAATGAAGGTGTCAAATAGATTGGTGGACTGTCGCGTGTGTCATCGGTAATGCGACCATGGCTCGCAAACAGGTGTCTACTGCTACGTGGATATGGTGCTGTTGGCCAAACAGTTTAAATTCAGTGACATCTACTTGCCATAGTTGGTTTGGCCGTAGACTCCTGGGATTGACCCCCACCACTATGGCAGAGGTTACCCCTCCAATGGTCTGGCATGCTGGGCACACTGCAACGACAGAGCAAGCTGCAGCAAGAGAGAGATCAAATTGTCGAGCCAAAGCGCGAGCACCCTGGTGGTAAAATTGATGCAAAGCCCGCGCCTGAGCGAACAAATCAGGAGGTGGTGTGGCCAAAGCAACTTGTGCTTTGGGGCTGCCAGCCACGGCGTCCACACAGCTGTTCCCTTCGGCTAACCCAGGGAGGCCAATGTGACTTCATATGTGAGTGACAAAGAGGGGAGCTGCCCAGGAGGATAAGAGAGTATGGATATCTTGGGCTACCTTTGTGAGGACAGCCAACGCACGAGCCAAACATTGGATCAACGTGAAGCAATACTCTGTCACTATGTTTAAGGGGGAATTCAGTTCTAGCATTTGGAGGCTACTTCCCTTCTCCTTCCAGACGCATTGTTGCCATGCCCTGCCCTCAAACCACACATATGCTGCCTGGCTTATGCAGCCAGATGTGTCGGTGAAAACTGTGAGGCCCTGCAAGGGCCACGTGACTAGAGGTACTGCAGGAAGGCAAGGTAAAGGCTGCATGGAGGCAAATCAAGAATGAGACCTTGGGCGGGCAAACTGCCCAGCAAAGCCAGTTATGGCAGTCTGTAAATGGATGCTATTCACCAGGGCATCCTCCCATGTCGCCAAAGGCAGGTTGGTCAACAGATGGGCTATATCCATGCCCGCCATCTGCGTGGCTTGCCGCCGCGCCCGGCTGATTATGTCGGCTAATGCCTCCCCCACAGTAATAACTGTTCGCGCTGCGGACGTGGAGTACATCCACAGAAGTGGTATCACCCGATGGGGTAACGCCACTTCAAGGTCCCATTGGTATACGAGGCACATCACCCCTGTTGGTTTCACGAACAGGTGAGCCTCCAACACTTGCTGTGGGATCCACCTGCCCAGGGAAAAATTTGTGAGTTTTTCTTCCACCTTAGCTACTGCCACTCACTGCTCCAGGAACAGTTGCCGTGGCACAGCTGGATCTGGTAGCCCTGCCAGTCTGTCAGTAATGGATGGATGTCCTCCGTGGGTATTGGGACGAAGGAATGGACCCACTGTATACCGCCGACCAGGCGTTGCAGGTCATTTAAAGTTGATACCGGCATGTCTATATGGAGAAGCTGGGGGGACAAAGACTGCTCCTTAATAACCGTCCCTAGATAAGTGTATGGGCCTGTTCGCTGGATCTTCTCCGGGGCTATCTTTAATCCCACTAGTTCAAGTCTGTATGCTAAATCATATTCCACCCCCTGCTCAATGGCCCTACCAGCAACCAAAATATCATCCATACAATGATACACAATGAAGTTGGGGTGGTCCTTGTGGAAAGAATGCAAGGCTGCATCAACAAACATTTGGCAAGTGGTCGGGGAATTCTTCATACCCTGTGGCAAAACAGTCCAATGGTAGCGGCGAGCAGGAGCCCCGGTGTTTAAAGCAGGCACTGTCAACGCGAAGCACGCTTGATCTTCTGGCTGGAGCGTGATAGTAAAGAAACAATCCTTCAGATCTACAATGAGCAGCTGCCAATCACAGGGCAGCATAGAGGGTATTGGAAGGCCAGGCTGCAGCGGTCCCATGTCCTGCATAGTATCATTAACAGCCCTAAAATCATGAATGAACCACCATTTGCCTGTTTTTTTCTGTATGACCAAGGCAGGTGAATTCCAAGGGCTGGTGGTCGGGACCAGATGACCCGCTGCCACTTCCAGGTCCACCAACTCATGCAGATGGGTCAGCTTTTCTCAATTCAGGGGCCACTGGGGGACCCACACTGGCTTGTCCGAGTGCCACGACAATTTTACCGTCTCTAATAGCCCAGGGCCCCTTCGGGAAAATCCACCTGACCCACCACCAGTCTCACCCAGAACTGTTGCAGAGCATCTCGCCCCAGGAGGCTCACTGGTAGCCCTGGCAGGACACAAGGCCGGATGTTGGCTGTTTCTTTCTCTCCCTGAAGCTTAACTCGGATGACATCCACGCTCCTGCTTGTGAATTGATGACCTCCCACCTCCGAGATAGCCAACGGGCAGGCCTCAATAGGCCAATGTGCAGGCCAAGCACCCCCACTGATCACAGTAACGTCCGCCCCTGCATCTACCAGGCAGGATATCTTCCTCATTTGACCATTCCAAAAAAGAAAAGCTAACGCCTGAGGGCGCTCCTGCAGCTCCCATACTGCCGTGGCGATCGGCAGATCCACAGGTAGGAACGTCGGGGATGGCGTTAAGGGGGTTACCGGGACACTGCTAATTGGTTCCGATGCCCACTGCGGCCACACCTCAATGTCCCACTCTTCAATAGAGGGCACACCCACCACTACTCCGCCCCCCCTTGCTGGTCCTGCCGCGGTCGCCAGTGGGAGGAGCGTTGGCGCGGCTATGAGGTGTGTGCGTTCGGACCTTAGCCGTGCTCCGGGTCAGGTCCCGGCCATGGTGCTCCCCGGAGCACTCGCCGAGCCGTTCTTGGGGCCCTCATTTGTATCATCACGCTCGGGAAGGCGCTCCGCCTGCCGTTTCCCGACCCCGACCTGCATTCACGCGCGAAATGGCCGGGCTTGCCACAATTGAAACAAACTTCCCGGACTCTCGCCGGCTTTCCTGGCCACGGAGCTTTAGAGGGACACTCCCTCTTGACGTGTCCTGCCCCCCCACAGCAAAAGCAGCGTAGCCCCACCCCGCTCATAGGCGGCACCTCTCCTACCGCTTCCCGAACAGCGGAAGCCACCACGGCTACAAGCGGCTCCTGGGTCTTAATCTTCTCCGCCTTAAGACACGCCTCCATCATCTTTGACAAAGTGGCGTCTCCTGGCAACGCTCTAATTGCTGCCTTACAAGTAGGCATTTGCATTTACCGCAACCAAATCCCTCCCCACCGCTGTTTTTGCTGCGGAGGGAAAACCCGAGCCCTCTAAGGACTTAAGTAAGCGGTCCACGAATTACATGTACGGCTCGTCTGGCCCTTGTTTGATGTCAACGTAGGGAGGAGTTGTCTTGCTTACAGCTGACAGCCTTAAGCCAGGTTCCGCTAGTCAAAGGGGCAGGACAGTTCCGCCTGCAACATATCCAGCACCGCGGCGCACGCTAGGCTCCCCAGACCGGACGTGGAAACGGCAACCCTCAGTTCCTTCACTATCCGCCAATCCCAGGGTTCCCATGTTTTTTTGCCCCTGCCTATCCTGAACTACTGGGCAGACCAGCGGTTCGCCGTCCCCTGCCGGGCTCAAAATCACGTCCCCCTCCAGGGCACAGTTTTTCACGATCATTCGCCAGTGAGCGATAAAGTCCCGAGCCGGCGCCATTCGACCGTACACCCCCCCTTCTCCACCGCCTGAGCCAAAGCCCGGAAGTTCTCAGAGAGACGGCGAACTCCGCCAACAGCCAATCCGGAAGCATATCCTCCGGCTGTTCCCCCGGCCGGCCCTCCCCTCCGCCCACCCCCGCCTGAAATCGGACACCACCAGGCGCCATGCTTACAGGCACCCTGCTCACGTCCACCGGGGCGTACACAGGGGGGGCGGAGGGGGGAGGTGGGGGGGGCTGTGGCTATACCTGGGGCAAACGGTCCCTCATCCACAAATAAGGAATCCGAGATCTGCGCCCCTACCACCGGGAAGGTTAACACCTTCTTCTCATCCGGCTCCCCCCCGGCATCTGCCGATATGTCTGGTGAACCCGGTGGCTCTACCGAAATCACCTCCACGCTATCCCCTGGCTTGTCTGTTTCTCCCGCCGCGGTCGTCTGACCCGCGGGAGAACCGTACACCGCCCCCGCCGTTGCTGCTGAAGCACTCCGGGATTCCCGGATTGTCAGGAGGCAAGCCTGTAAGGCCCCCCACGCAGGAATGTGCTGCAGTGCGGTTTTACTCCCCATTCCCCCGGCAGCCAGCAGCTCCTGGCCCGCCACCTGGACTTTCTCCAAGTCCATTGCCTGCACTGGATTTACCAGCAGACCCCTCTGTAGCATCCATTGGATGAAACCCTACGTGCTGCTGGAGGAGAGCGGCGTCTCTACCTCCTGAGCTAGCACCTTCAGTACCTTTGCCGTATCCTTGATGGATGCCACCAATAGGGTAAGGCCTGGATTTCCCCAAGCCCCACTCGGCATGGTGCACCGTTTACCTGAAGCTCTCGTCACATTCACCTGCACGTCGGGGTCACCACTTGACGCAGCAGCTCCCTGCGCCAATGAACCTGACCGCCGCCAGCCCCCATCTGGGGAGAGAGACACAGACACGGATGCCGAGGAGTCAGCTCTCAGTCTATTATCTTAGCTACATAGATTTATAGTCCAGAAGAATTCCCACACACATGTGTACCTGTACACCCGTTGCGCAACCCCACGCGCTGACCCTCCCCTTTCTGTAGCGAATCGTTCAAGATGCTTTTCTACTGTCTTCAGCTTGTTGTGCAGCGGAGTTTGCTACAGCGTCCTTGACCATATCTCCAACATGGAGTACTGCGTCCAGATGTGGAGTCCTCCGTACAGAAGAGACATAACCTGTTGGAGCGCATCCAGAGAAGGGCCACAAAAATGATCCAAGGTATGGAACACCTCTCCTATGAGGACAGGCTGAGAGAGCTGGGACTGTTCAGCCCGGAGAAAGGAAGGCTCTAAGGTGACCTGAGAGTAGCCTTTTAGTAGGGGACAGACTCTTTAGCAGGATCTGTGGTGACAGGACATGGGTAAATGGTTTCAAGCTCAAGGAGGGTAGATTTAGGTGACATATAAAGAAAAAAATCTTTTCCAGTGAGGGTGGTGAGGCACTGGAACAGGTTGCTCAGAGAATGTGGTTGATGCTCTGTTGTCACAGAGTTATCTATACCTATCTGTGTCTGTGACAGGGGGACAGCAGGCCCACAGGCCCTCTGGCCAGGAAAAGGGGAGGGGGGAATGTCAGCGGTTTACAGGCTGATTCAACCTGGTTCTGCGACTAAGGGGGCAGGGGACCCATGGAGCCATGCCCCAGGAAAGGGGGAAAGGTAGGGAGATGGGAGCTGGGCCTAAAAACAGAACAGCAGCAACGATCAGATAAGGAAAGTTAATTTACTGAATATGATATCAGAATGCAAGATAACACAATATAATACAATGTAATTGGAATTGAGGCTAATAAATCAAAATGAGAGAGAGATTGTCCGAAACCAAAGGCCTTACACTGAATTGAAGGCAAAATGGCTGGGGAGCACAACCACAGACTGCCAGGCAGCGAGAGAGAGAGAGTCACAGAATCACAGAACGGTCTGGGTTGGAAGGGACCTCAAGGATCATGAATCTCTAACCCCCCTGCCAGGCAGGGCCACCAACCTCCCCATTTACTAGACCAGGTTGCCCAGGGCCCCATCCAACCTGGCCTTGAACACCTCCAGGGATGGGGCATCTACAACCTCTCTGGGCAGCCCGTTCTAGCACCTCACTACTCTCCTGGTAAAGAACTTCCCCCTAACAACCAACCTAAATCTTCCCTCTTTCAACTTAAAACCGTTCCCCCTTGTCCTGCTGGTATCTACCCTTTCAAAGAGTTTACTCCCTTCTTGTTTATAGGCTCCTGTTGTCAAACAGCAAGTCCGAGGGCCCCTGGAAAGAAATAATCAGCCGAGGTGCGGCGAGGGACGAGGCCACACACCCATATGGTTTCTAGTAGCCAAGCAATTTAATAACTGCACACAGCCGTTTATATAGAGCGGTACAAATAACATGCTAAGTACAACAAGGCATGGTTCTCATAACTTGCAGTTGCTTGCAGCTTGTCTCACGGCACCTGACACAGTGGTCTCTATCGCAGCTCCGCATTCCTTTCGCCTACTCCAATCATTGTTCTGTGTGAAACAGTGATCCATAGCAGCTGTTTTGCTTGCACTGACCCAGGGGGAGATAAACATGACCTCCCTGGGTCAGCTGTCCATCCACAATTTCCTCGTTCTTTTCTTGCACAAGCAAAACAGCCGAGGTAACCTTCGAGAGCATTTTCTTAAAAAACAGCAATAACCGAACAAATTATGAGGATTCCCACCACCAGCAACATCAATAGACAAATGCCCTCCTTGACAAGGCCAGTAAGCCATCCCGTGACCTTGAGCTAATAACAGAAAGTTTATGGTAGCGTGATTTTATAGCAAGGTATGCCATAAGCTGTTTTGATCGACCAGAAGTTTTTCAAAAAAAAGTGCAACCCTTGCGGCAAGCGATAAAAGCTCAATGTTATCGTTACATTCAGGGGTTAACAGAGCACGCTTCATACGGTCAGAGCGGTTAGAGAGACTAATGTTTCAAAACTGCACAAACGTAGGAGCAAACATAGTTAATTTTCCTAAATAACAATGTCCACCTATCACCCGGCTGGGGATGCCCTACCACGCTCTGTTTCCACTGATCAAAAAGATGTCTGGAGGCAATGCCTTTGCAGAGCCATTGCACTATATAGTCGTGTTGTTACCTTTTACCATAGGCACCCAAACCCTGTCTTTTTGATGTATTGGTGCCACAATAATCACCAGCATCCTGATAAGTAAATTTACAACCACTAGATACATTAGTCCAAGAAGTCCAATTTTTTGACGTGTTCCCTATCGCCTGCGACCCCATAAGTTACAGTTTCTGGGGATCACAAGGCAGCGAGACATTTAATCCAGCAAACAGTTAAGCGGAACATCCCAGTCCGTGTAGAAGCCGCTGTAGAGTCGGTGCAGGCAGTTGTCGCCATCGGTGAGAAAGTGCACAAAGGTCTGCGGAGGCTGCCGCCGCTCTCCACCCCCCTCCCCCCCCCCCCCACCAGACTGCCCCACGCCAGCTTTTGCAGATCGACGGGCACCACAGCGCTAGGGCAGTACTTCTCGATGTAGTCCTGGAAGCCCTGCACTCCCATGGAGAGCACCGGTTGGAGGCGGCTGAAGCGGTGGCCACGGCAAGGTCCGGGCTCGGGCCGGCAGTTGTGGGGGGGGCGGTGAAAGCGGCGCGGTCAGGGCTCGGGCCGCTGGAGGCTACGGGCGGCCGTTCAGCGGGGGGGTCGTAGTGCCACCGCCACAAACAACAGATTCTCCGAAGGTGATAGTGACAATTTCCCTAAATTTCGGATGTCAGCAGGAGTGTTAACATCTGCAGTAAAGATCCATTGGATTATCTGCTTAGCAGCCTCTGATTTAAGGCCGTATTCACTAGTGGTCTTTCTAACTTGCTGCAATAATTTCCAGTCGTGCGGCTCCCACTGACTGCCTTGCTGATTATATACAACTGGATAAGCGATCTTAGATGCGACCTCCCAGTTTCCCTCCAGGATTGCATCCCTGATAACTCCGGACCACCAGGGTGGGGCTGATGGCACCGCAGCAGGCGGTGGAGGTGCGCTTGGTACAACAGGACCCCTTGGCTGGCCCCAGAGGGCTTGTGGCCCTGTAAAGCTAGTCTCCTTTATCTTGTCATGCACCTGAACCTCCAGGCACTGCGGCCTTTCAGTTAATACTTTCAAGTCCTTAGAATCATCATCTGAATCGCTGTCTGATTCTCTCTCCTCTTTAGGAGCAGGAGGAGTGTTTGGTTGCTGCACAGTCGGCTTAGGAGGGGGGGCTGTTTCCCCTTCAGCTGCTTCCAACTCAGAGCAACCTACTGCAGCCTTAAGCTCCACAGCAGATGAACAAGCAGGGTGCGTAAGTCCCTTTACTGGTGTCTCTATTAAAGAGGTGGATGGAGAAACCATGTTCGATACAGCGTGTATGGCCATTGCTGCAATCTGCCGTTCTGGCTGCCTGGCCTTCAAGGTGTTAGCAACAGCACGGCACAGTGGTTTCAGAGGCTTCAGTAACTTTTCCTCCTTCCCCCCAGATGTCATGCAGTCCCATATATGATCTCTTATATCACACCATTCCGAAACACTGAACATAATTGCCACCTCCGTAAAGTATTCATGTCGTCGGGCCCATTTTACCAGCTCCTACAGGTCTTTAGGAGATACTTGCTCCCCACTCTTAAAAAGAAAAGTTAATAGCAGTTTCTCTGCAGCTTCCCAATGCATCGTGGAGATAGAGGAAAGGGAGAGACCCCGCTTCCAGCTACCTGTCAACGGTTTAAGGGCTGGTCCGGCCCGGTTCCGCGACTAGTGGGGCGGAGGGATTTTCGCAAAATCCGCGCCTCCAGGAAGGGAAACAGGGGACCCCAAAATAATTAAAAACAGCGGCAACGATCTGAGGAGAAACAAACTAATTTACTAAATATAGTATCGGAATGTAAGATAACACACAATAATACAATATAAATCAACAATAATTGAGAGAAAGATTGTCCGAGAGCCAAAGGCCTTACGCTAATACTGAAGCCTTGCGTGCAGTCGGGCGCAGCAGTAGCGAGCCGATCCGACAGGGAACACGGCGAGATGAGAAGAGGGCAGCAAGTCAGATGACCTGTGCCCTTATATCTGTTCCCTTGAGCAGGAATGATAACAGTACTTGAAAAGGCTCTTGGGGACCGTAGTTCTTCTTCTCTTCCAGACAGGTACCCAGAACTAAAGCATTTGCTCTTTAACTCCCAGTTCACTGCATGATGTTGTGATGTGGAATACTGATAAGCAAAAATCATAAAACCATGACACTACCGCAACACTTACAGTGTGTCCGGTGCCCTGTTTCCAGCTACCGTGACACCCTCAACATGTCCGGAGCCCCACTTCCACCTACTGTGACATCCACAACGTGTCCGGCGCCCCGCTTCCAGCTACCGCAACAACTGCAGCTTGTCCTGCGCCCCGCTTCCAGCTACCACGACACCTACGTGTCCGGCGCCCCGTCTGCCAGCTACCGTGACAGGTTCAGCCTGTCCAGTGCCTCGTCTGCCAGCTACCGTGACAGTTCTAGCCTGTCCGGCGCCCCATCTGCCAGCTACCATAACACCTACTGCATGTCCAGCGACAACCGTCTGCCACTGCTGCCTTGGCTCCGTCTTACTCCAAGGTTCCTTTGCTGTTCGATGTTACTCCAAGGTCCGTGTTCGATCTTGCTCTAGGATCCTTGTTCGATCTTCCTCCAAGGTTCCGCCCCTGTTCAGGCACCAATTGTTGTCAAACAACAAGTCCGAGGGCCCCTGGAAAGAAATAATCAGCCGAGGTGCGGCGAGGGACGAGGCCACACACCCATATGGTTTCTAGTAGCCAAGCAATTTAATAACTGCACACAGCCATTTATATAGAGCGGTACAAATAACATGCTAAGTACAACAAGGCATGGTTCTCATAACTTGCAGTTGCTTGCAGCTTGTCTCACGGCACCTGACACAGTGGTCTCTATCGCAGCTCCGCATTCCTTTCGCCTACTCCAATCATTGTTCTGTGTGAAACAGTGATCCATAGCAGCTGTTTTGCTTGCACTGACCCAGGGGGAGATAAACATGACCTCCCTGGGTCAGCCGTCCATCCACAGGCTCCCTTCAGGTACTGAAAGGCTGCAATGAGGTCACCCCGCAGCCTTCTCTTCTCCAGGCTGAATAAGCTCAGCTCCCTCAGCCTGTCTTCGTAGGGGAGGTGCTCCAGCCCCCTAATCATCTTTGTGGCCTTCTGGACCCTCTCCAACACCTCTCTGTCTTTCTTGTACTGGGGGCTCCGTACCTGGACACAGTACTCCAGATGGGGCCTCACAAGAGCAGAGTAGAGAGGGACAATCACCTCCCTGTCCCTGCTGGCCACCCCTCTCATGATGGAGCCCAGGATACCATTTGCTTTCCGAGCTGCAAGAGCACACTGCTGGCTCATGTTAAGTTTGTCATCCATTGGGACCCTCAGGTCCTTCTCTGCAGAGCTGCTCTCAAGGACTGCTCCTTCCAGTCTGTATAGATGCTTGGGGTTCCTCCGGCCCAAGTGCAAAACCCTGCACTTTGCTGTGTTGAACCTCATTAGGTTCACCCGGGCCCACCTTTCAAGTCTGTCAAGGTCCCTCTGAATGGCATCCCTTCCTTCCTCCTTGTCAACCGCACCATTCAGCTTGGTGTCGTCAGCAAATTTGCTGAGGGTGCACTCAATTCCGTCGTCGATGTCATTGATAAAGATGTTAAAGAGCACTGGTCCCAAGACAGACCCCTGGGGGACTCTGCTCGTTACCGGCCTCCACCTGGACATAGAACCATTGATCACCAGCCTCTGTCTATGGCCTTTCAACCAATTTCTTATCCAACGAGTGGTCCACCCATCAAATCCACATCCCTCCAATTTGCAGATAAGGATGTGGTGGGGGACCATGTCAAAGGCCTTGGTCAAGTCCAGGTAAATGACATCGGTCGCCTTCCCCTCATCCACCAATGCCGTCACTCCATCATAGAAGGCCACCAGATTGGTTAAGCATGACCTCCCCTTGGCGAAGCCGTGCTGGCTGTCTCAGATCACACGCTCATTCCTCATGTGATCGAGCATGTCATCCAGGAGGATCTGTTTCATGATCTTCCCATGACCCGTCCTGTGAGAGTCCTGTGACTTGCCAGGAGTTATATCTTCCCCTCTGAATGTAAAGTCCTCTGGGGTATGTACTTCTCTTCTGAGAACCAGGTATTCGGAAAATTAGCAGTCCATGGAAGTGGGGAATTAACTCTTTCATGCCCAGTGCTTTACATGATGTTATGATGTGAAATACCAATAACAAAAATCATAAAACCATGACATTCCACCCCTTAATCCACATCACTACATCATACTAAATATATCAAATACACAAAAAAAACAATAATTAAAATGCAGTAAACACACACACACATACATATATACATGGAATTACTGACTGCACTCCCACAACATCAAATTCCCTTGTGGTACAGTACAATCAACAAATATACAGAGTGATGTGGCTAGGCTGGTATCTACAGGTTGTATAACTAGAAAGATTATCACAGTGGAAAGGGATAATCGAAAATAAATGAAAACGCTCACCTGTATCCTAAACTCACAGAAAAAGTCCAAAGGGAGCGATCACCATTTATAGCTCATCCTCTTTCTTGCAGATAGGTAGTTAATGAATCTGCTGCCTGTCTTACCACCTCCAGTGAGTCGGATGTCAACAGGAGATAATCAATATAATGATACAAGTTAACATTATCAGGTTTTCTCCAATTAGCCAGATTACGCGCCACTAGATTATGGCAATATATTGGCGAATGCACCTACCCCTGTGGCAGGACCAGAAAGGTACACTGCCTGCCTCCCCACATAAACACAAACTGGTCTTGCTATTCTTCAGCAATTGGAATACTGAAGAACACATTTGCTAAATCTAGGACACAATGGTAGGTTTTTATCTCCCTACTCAATGTGTCCATTTGAGATTGTCCTCCAGTCATCACTCTATTGCCGTCAAATTTAGTCGGATCTCCGTAAATTATCGATGTTTCTGTGCCTGTGTCAACCAACGCCATAACTCTCTGAATATTCTTTTGGGACAAAAAATTGTTAATTCTACATAGGGCCTCTAGTCTGGTCTGGAGGTCTTAGGGGGATTAACATCCCTTGTCATGCCATAAATTGTGCTATGGCCAAGTCTTTTGCCTCTGATGGCTCAGGCATTGTGGCCCGAGACACTTGAGGAGGTCTCTTTTTCCTACTACAGACTATAAAATCTTCTAAGTTCCATGATGTCATTGGCTATCTAACTATAACTCTTACCCTAGGTTTTTTGGGGTAAGTTTGAATTTTCTGATTGTCCTTCAACTGTTTCCATAGTTGAAGGAGGACATGATTGGGCTAGCAATCAATTTTAACAAATTGGACCCCATCCCAGATTAGGTCATTAAACATTTGCTTTCAGGAAACCCGTATGGGTCCCGATTGAAGAGTTCGTACAGCTGGCCTCCTAGTTTTAATTACTGGCAGGACTTCTGCTTCTTCTAGTGTTCAAATATTGTGCCTGGTCCACAGGTGTTCTGTTTCTCCCAGATCGGCCACTAGTCAGGCAGCCTTTTGGACTACCGATTCTGAGGCCACCGGGGGGTACAATATAGAGACTAAAGTGCCATATAGATGGGAAGGGGCCTGCTGCAGGATCAAGTCTCTTATCCCTGCTGAAAATTAAACCATATCAGGGCTATCAAATGTATCTTCATAGATTGCTTCTCTTATACCCAATTCACAGATGTAATTTTGAAGGTCCTCCATGGAGGACCACAACCCTGTGTGTAATGGTATGTCTGATTTATTCAGCCATACCATACGGCATGCCGCCATTAACCAATCTATTATGGAATGGTTTTCATTGGCATATTGGATGCCCGCGTATAATCTCTCCCTAAGAGCATGGTGCACAGTCATGGTGGCCAATTTAGAGATTTCTGGACCGTTAACCATAACATTTTCTGCCCCTGAGTCCCATAATCTTAATAGCCAAGTTGGTACACTTTCCCTAGGCTTCTGCCAGAACCGTTGTACTAGGCCCATTAACCCTGTTGCTGTGTATGGCTGGGCTGTTACAAGTAAATGAGACTGGGCAGGGGGCCACTGAACAGGGGGCACCCCTACTGGTCTATCTTGTATCTTTTTCGTTTTTTTGAGTTATTATACGATGGATCTCCAAGGGATCCGTTGCAAGCAGAGAATCAAGATCCGATTTAGAATTCTTATTTTCCTGATCAACCAGGTACATTGATTCAGGAACCTGGTTTTTATCTATTGAAATATTATGGACCTACCCTATCAGAAAATTCAGGGTTGTTTTTTTCCCCATCAGTATACCGAGTTCTTGCTCTAATTTTTCTATGCGGTCTCACAATAACTGATTTTCATTTTCTAAGGTATTGGCCCTCATTTCAACCTCGTTTAAAGCATTTTAACAGTGGCCATGCCACCGTAGAGGCAGCTACCTGTCGTTCTTTTGTAGCCAGTATATCTTTGCTCAGCCTATGAAAATAGCCCGCCATGTGGAATTGGGAAATATTTCCCATAACACGCAGGGGACACCATTTTTCAATTATGATTGCCAATTCATAACTAGGGGATCCCAGAAATCCAGGGATCTGTCCAGAGATTGTTTTATCTAGGGGGGTTATGTTGTCCCCCCAATCCATTTATAGGTATACCAAAGAAAAGACATTATATAGATCTTAGTATAAATGCAAAAATCAAGATATCAGTGCTTCAGTTACTCCTTATTCTTGTTTTTTTTTCTTTTTACTCCTTTTCTCTCTTCCCTTTCTATTTTCCTTACATAAGCATTACATTTTGTAACTTGTTCACACAGCTTGTGTTCTTCATGCTCTCTGTGAGGTTCCATATCAGACATTTCAACAGGAATTTCATAGAAATTCATAGGAATTTCAATCGTACAATGGCTTGGGTTGGAAGGGACCTCAAAGATCATTTATCACTCAGGCTCCAGCTTTCTGGATTAGTGGCTGAAGAGAGAGCTATGATAAATATAAAGACTCAAATTTGCTGGTTGGAAAGCTGTAGCCATTGGGTAAAATACAATGAAGGCACGACAGAACTGTAAGCTCAGTAATAGGGGTCACAGTAAGTATTGTTAAAATAGATAACAAAAAAAAGTATTGTTAATTTATTTTCCTTTTTTTTTTTTTTTTTTGGTGTTGGTTTATTTGTTTTGTTGTGTATTGTTTGTTTTGTTTGATGAGTGCTTCTTTTGAACTGAGTTTGTAGCAAAAAGGCTTGTCGAGGAAAGGTGGTTGCTCCAGGAATGAGGGACAAGTGGTTTTGATTCATTTGAGTTGGAAGGGATCTTAAAGCTATTTGGTCCAACTCCCTGCAATGAACAGGGACACCTACAGCTCAATTAGGGTACTCAGAGCTCTGTCCAGACCTTGAGTGTCTCCAGGGATGAGGCATCCACCACCTCTCTGGGTAACCTGTGCCAGTGCCTCACCACTCTTATTGTAAAGAGCTTTTTTCTTATATCCAACCTAAATCTCCCGTTTTAGTTTAAAACAATTTCCCTTTGTCTTGTCACAACTCCCACTGTAACTTGGGAAGAAGCATTAAGAGGAACTTTCACTGTGCATTTTAGAACACTCGTGAGACTGCCCAGGCCATCAAGGGCATGCACATCCGCAAGGCCACCAAGTACCTGAAGGATGTGACCTTGAAGAAGCAGTGTGTTCCCTTCCGTCGCTACAATGGAGGAGTTGGTCGATGTGCCCAGGTGAGGATGGAGCTAGGAAAGAAAAGGTGGAAAGGGTGCTTTGTGTGTGCTTAGGTACAGAGGAGATGAAAGGTGATGTTCAGACTGCATGGAGAGGAGTCAGTCATTGGTGATAACGTATGAAAACATAAATAGGAGAAGTGTTGATTTGGATTTCTGTGGCAACTTTCTTAGGACACCTTTGGATTCAATGTGAAGAAATTTGTATTCTGAGCAATCTTAGTAAAAGGATGTGTAACAGCAAGTTAATAGCATGTAGAGGTCAGGTACCAGGACCAAAACAGAACTCCTTTTCTTACAGGCCAAGCAATGGGGCTGGACACAGGGACGCTGGCCCAAGAAAAGTGCAGAGTTCTTGCTGCACATGCTCAAAAATGCAGAGAGCAATGCTGAGCTTAAGGTAGGCTGAGTAATGTTACTAAATGCAAACTGTTCATTTGACACTGTGCTTCTGTGCTCCTAAACTTGGTGGCTCAAATGAAAAAAGTGAGGATTTGCTCTATGGATTAAACAGATATAGAGGGCTTGGTTTACTATTTGTTTGAATTACACTGTGTTAAGTTAAAATGTGAGTAATGTTTTTTTCACAGTTCATAACTGCATGAGCTATTTAGAATAAGTGTGCATCTGATCTCTTAAAACTCACAGAAATAGTAAAATCTGTAGACTGTTTGTAACTTTGTAATGTGCTCAATGCTTTATTTGGCAACTGTGATGGTGGTGATGACTATCTTAGGACACCTTTGGAACAACCATGAAATAATAACTACTTTCTGAGTCATCTGCATGATGTAACTTCATTGTGACGTGTAGAATAGTCTGTTTCTCTTACTTTGGTTAGTCGTAGCTTGGTAAAACAATCAACTTAAACTGTGAAATTTGCATGGTGTGCTCGGGTGGGGGGGTGATTATTTGTTTGTGCTGTGTAGATTACTGTAAAGAGAAATAAGTCACAGTATTTTAATTTTATCCCCCCCCCCTTCCCCCACAGGGTCTCGATGTGGATTCTCTGGTGATTGAGCACATCCAGGTGAACAAGGCTCCCAAAATGCGCCGGCGCACCTACAGAGCTCATGGGAGAATCAACCCCTACATGAGCTCCCCCTGCCACATTGAGATGATCCTCACCGAAAAGGAGCAAATTGTACCCAAGCCAGAGGAAGAAGTTGCTCAAAAGAAAAAGGTAGAAAGCATCACGTTCTTAGTGTCTTCTCTCTCACTTCTTAGTGTCATTAAGAAACCTGAACGTGAGCAGGCAAAGGGGTTACTATGATGACTTATCTTAGGACACCTTTGGAATACCCATGGAATAAAAAGTTATTACTGAGCAACCTCAGCATTAAATACAGTAGTGAGAAGTGATAAAAACTCTTATCAGTAATATATATTGCAGAGGTGATTTGCTGATTTTTTTCCACTGAAGTAGTTATAGCATTCAGATGTTTTCTGTAAATACAGACCCACAGAATGGTGGCTCAGTGGGGAGGCCTGAGTGTTGAAAGATGATTTGTAACATGATTTGGAAAAGTATCCATTTTCATTGTTTTGTTTCTTCAGATATCCCAGAAGAAGCTGAAGAAGCAAAAGCTGATGGCTCGGGAGTAAATCTGACACAACAGATGTACATAAATAAAGTTTAAAAAAAACACTTTAATTTGTTGTGTGGGCTTGTGCTGTTTGAGGGATGTTCCAGTGCTCAGCACATCCTTGGGACACAATTCATGGTGGTTCCTCCACTGGCAGTAAAGTACTGACATCACAAAGCACCACACTCCCAGAACGAAGCTGCTTACGGTGCGGGAGTGTTTCTAAGCATAAACCAGGAAGTCCCAGCAGTGATGACGCGTGCTTTATACGTCATTTCTGTGAGGCGGGGCCATGTGAGGCGCTCACTACCTCTGATTAGGTGCAGTCGACTGCGCATCTGTGGAAGTGTGGTGGTTATTTCTAGCGTGGCTGTAGCAGAGCTGTTGGGGGTGAGCGTGTAATGAGAATTGAAGCTAGTAAATCAAATAAAATGAGAGAATGTTCAAAAACCAAAGGCCTTACTCTAAGCTGAAGCCATATGGCTGCGAGCAGAGACAAGCCAGAAGATCAAAAGGAGAGGTCAAGTGATCTATGAATGGTTTTTGTCTTTCCCTCTGAGCGGAAATGGTAACAGAACAGAAAACAGTCCTCTGGGGAACGTGGTTCTTCTTTGCTTCTGGGACAGGTACTCAGAACTGGAGCATTAACTCCCAGTGCACTACATGACGTTATGATGTGGAATACTGATAACAAAAATCATAAAACCATGACACCCGTTAGAGATGAAACACCTGTCCTACAAAGACAGGATGTTCAGCCTGGAGAAGAAGAGGCTCCAAGGTGATGTGATAACAGCCTTTCAGTATCTAAAGAGGAGTTATGGGAAAGAAGGGGACAGACAGTTTAGCAGGGTCTGTGGTGACAGGACAACGGGAAATGGCTTCAAACTCAGGGAGGGTAGGTTTAGGTTAGATATAAGGAAAAAGTCTTTTATGGTGAGAGTGTTGAAACACTGGGACAGGTTGCCCAGAGATGTGGTGGATGCCCCGTCCCTGGAGGCTTTCAAAGCCAGGCTGGACCAGGCCCTGGGCAACCTCATCTAGCTGTGGTGTCCCTGTTCATTGCAGGGGAGTTGGACTAGATGACCTTTAAATGTCCCTTCCAACTTTATGGATTCTATGATTCTAACAGTTCTGAGATCTCATACGTCGGAGATCTGGCAGAGAGAGTGCATAAATCTTTTCAAGTGTCTTTAATGGGTAGTTGTCTCATTCATATTTTCCTAATGTAAGATTCCTTCTAGCTTCAGAGGCCATCAGCTCCTGTACAGCTACATTTGAAGTGGGCAGAACTGTGGGAATACAAAAAAAACTATTCAGAGCAGCAGCTGTGAAGCAAGATAAACAGCATGAGAACCAAGGACACCACTAGAAGAAGAGAAAAAGCAAAAGGAATGGCTCATGGCTCTGATTGGATAAGCGCCTGCATGCGCAGTTATAGAGTGTTTGTGGAATATTCTGGTGACGTATAAAGATGGATGAGAAAGTTGGAAGGGCAGATGGGAAAGCTAAAAAAGGAAACTTGTGAATGTGAAAAAGTGATGTGAGAACTTGTAATAAATGACTTTGATCGTTTACATCTAAGTCTGTGCCTCAGATGCTGCAAATGGCACCCACTGCATGGAGCAAATCAAGCCGAGGCTGAATGAGCCCGGTCCGGCAGCACCGCCTGACTGAACTACTGAGAAACTGTTTTGCACACACCCGCACCGTTCTGCAGGAGAGGAGAGCAGTCAGGAACTATGGGGAGTTCACTAACGAAAGAGCAACAAGTAAATCTCCAAGTATTACGGACAATTTAAAAGTTTCAGAATCGACCTGTATCTACCTCAGCGTTAGTTGCTTTTCTTGATTGGATAAGTAAATATGTCCCTGAGTTTTTGAGAACTGGGTTTTCTTTTGACGGGGCGGTTTGGGACAAAATTGGCACAAAACTCTGTGAGGCTTCTACTACTAAAGACAAAACGGCTGCTAAACATTTACCTGTTTGGCGTTAAATATCGGAAGCGCTCAAACAAATTCGACAAGGAAGTATTTCTTCCAACTGTTCCCCATCGTCCTCCCTCCCACCCCTGCCACTGCCCCTCAGCGCGGGAAGTAGCCCCTACCTGGACCCGAACCGAGGCTCCAACCCCACCCCTGGCCGGGGTGAAGAAAAATCGCGACCCCCTGCTCCGCTCCACCCCCGTCGCTCGCCGCTCCGCTGCCACCCTCCGGTCCTCCCACATCGCTTGTTGCTGCATCTCTGTCACCCGCATTTAACTTCGTTAAACACAAGGATGAACCGGAACCAGAGGATCTTTTTCATCCTGGTCCAGTAGATCCGGAAGACAAACCGAACATTTTCCCTCCTGATGATAATTTGACAAGTGTTGGAAAGAAAAATTCTTCTACAACGCACTACGGTGCTTTAGAGCAGTGCAGAAAAGAAGCAATATTACGGGGTGACGCTGATACTTTGCAAGCCTTTCCCGTGATTTATCATCCATATCAGCATCCCCAGTGGGAACCCCTGCAGTAAAGGAGCAAAGGAAGTCAGTGAGAAAGAGATTCTAGAATTCAGTCTGCCTTTACATATAATCTTTTGGTTGCAATTGGTGACAGTTATGCTATGACCCCTCATGACTGGAGAATTCTGTTACGAACAATCCTGTCTCCCATGCAATTGTAAGAGACTATTCATTTATATGATTGACTCAAAGTTTGCTGAGGAACAAGTCCAGGCAAGTCCTGGGCAAAGGTAGAGAAATCTTCTGTCTGGAGGACACTGATGGACAGGTCCTGGCTAAGGATTGTGAAATCCTCTAAGGAGCACAGATGGACAAGGCCAGGGGCAACGAGAGAGAGATAAGCTGCTGATAATGGCCGGGAAACGGTCTATTTGTGTGGACTTATTTCGAGGAAGATGGCCATCTCAGGAGGCACGCACATGACTCTTGCTCAAGCACCCAGGGATGTCACGTAGGCAGGAAAAAAAGGAGGATAAGAGAGGGTCCAACAACCACGAGATTTGAAGGGTTTCTGCCATCAGATCCCTCACCACGACAGACTAGAGAGGGTTTTCTGCCATCAGATCCCTCACCACAACGGACTGAGAGGGTTTCTGCCATCAGATCCCTCACCACGATGGACTGAGAGGGTTTCTGCCATCAGATCCTTCACTACGGACCGTATGCTGACGGACTTCCCTGGGCCTGCTACCTGAGACCTGCTGCTTCCTCTCAGACTTACTCTGCGGTTTCTTCCTGGACCCACCCGGTACCTGCACCTTCTCGTTGCCCAAGACCAGCCTCGCTGCTCCTGCCCTTCGGCCTCGGACCATCGGAACGTCCTGCAATGGGACTACTGCCGTATCCTGGTGGTGACTATCCCCGCTTTACGCAATTCTTGCTTCTTTCTATCTTTTCTATCGCTCGCCTTCCCTTCCCCATCACCCCAATCCGTAATAGTGTCTGTCCTCCCCTTTCTTCATCTCCCTTATTAACATTTGTAATAAACTGGTCAGACCAACATTTGAACCGTTTTTTCTTATTCTCATGCCGGGCATACATATTTCAAATAACCTCCTCTCCCTCCTATAAATTGGAGCGAGACATTTATTTTATGGCGTAGTCGGCAGGATACCCACCGTGAGAGTGTTGTCCTTCCAGATAATAGTCTGAAACTTTCTGTGTGTACCTCCTGGAGTTGCAAGAAGCGATACTTTTTGATAACTTAGACGTGAGCACCTCTCCAGGAAGATCGCTTCATACTCTGAAACTTTACAATTTATGTGTGTACCTCTCGAGGATGTATGAATTTTGCCTAATTGCATTTATTTAATACGTGTGTGCCTCCTCGGGAAGACCTCTCTGCATTTTGTGGTTTAAGGAACCCCTTTCTACGTGTGCGCCTCTTGGGGAAGTAAGGAAGTGATACACGTTTTCTGACTTAAAAAACGTGTGTGCCTCTCCAAGAAGTTTACTCACTTTGCTGAAAATTCTTTATGTGTGTACCTCTCGAGGACGTATGAATCTTGTCTAATTGCATTTAATACGTGTGTGCCTCCTCGGGAAGACTTCTATGCATTTTGTGATTTAAGGATCTTGCAACTTAAGTGTGAAATTTGAACCTCTTTCATGCGTGCCTCTTGGGGAAGTGAGGAAGTGATATTTTTTGACTTAAAAAATGTGTGCGCCTCTCCAAGAAGTTTATTCACTTTGTTGAATCCTAGAAAGTGTTGTTTTAGCTTAAAATTAACTGCAGATTTTGAAACTGAAGTGTGCCTTGCTTTGGTGTGGTGTTTGCAGTTTTTTGTGTGGCTTCGCAGGGAAGTTAGGAGCGATTTAAGTTGGTTTAGCCTCTTTGTCCTTGAGCTTTCCTCAGCAAAGGGAGGCGCGATCGGAACATTTACATTTCTTTAGTTGTGGTGTGCCTCTGTGGGAGAGGCGGTAAGAAGTTATTTGTACTTTTGAATAGGTGTACCTCATCCTCTCTCAGCGTATATCTTTCTGCGTATTTAGAAATGAGCAACAGTATGGCCAGTATGAAAAGTGAAGATGTATTATTTGATCTTTTAGAAAAGCATGGGGCTCGGCCTTCTGTATCAGGGGTGGATTGGGCACGACAGAACTGGTATAATTTGCAAATTGTTTCAGACTGTATTCATGTTTTACAAAATGAGGCTCGTACTCGGGCTGGAAATGGGAAATCTTTTATTTGTGCAGTACTCGGTGCTGTTTTAAAAGCAGCTGTGGAGTTCCGAGAGGAAAAGAACTCTACAGAAACCCAGACTATTCAAGCATTACAGGAATCGATTAAAGTGACGCAAGAATTGGTAAAATCTCTGCAAAGCCAAATAACGAGTCTTGAGGATCAATTAGAAAGAGAAAGACATAATTCGGTTTTGTTGCAAACAGCTTTTAAGGAGCTGATAACGTGTAAGGACACCAGTGACACCTGCACCTTCTCGTTGCCCAAGACCAGCCTCGCTGCTCCTGCCCTTCGGCCTCGGACCATCGGAACGTCCTGCAATGGGACTACTGCCGTATCCTGGTGGTGACTATCCCCGCTTTACGCAATTCTTGCTTCTTTCTATCTTTTCTATCGCTCGCCTTCCCTTCCCCATCACCCCAATCCGTAATAGTGTCTGTCCTCCCCTTTCTTCATCTCCCTTATTCACATTTGTAATAAACTGGTCGGAACAACATTTGAACCGTTGTTTCTTAATCTCACGCCGGGCATACATATTTCAAAGAACCTCCTCTCCCTCCTATAAATTGGAGCGAGACAGCAATACACCATGTTTATGACTGAATACCGTGAACAGGTGTAGAGAGATTTATTGATGACTGGCTGACTGAGAAAAGCCATGCAGACACTGTGCAGCTGGCTAAGCAACCTTGTTACGCGCAAGGTCAGGTATGAGAACTAGGAACAAAACAGGATGCCGATGGAGAAAGCCGGCAACAGTGTTTTGAGAAGTCTGTAACAGAGTGTTTGCTGTGAGATAACCACAGAGCACAAAGATAGGCGTAGTTGACACTGACTAGCAAGCCAATCCTGAGCTCCACTTTAGCAATATGCATGAGCCTATTATCCACACTATAAATGTACACGCAGCTGAAAGAATAAACGAGATTTGCTGATCATCTACTATGGTCGTCGCATTTCTCCCGCTGATTTCCTACAAATGGTGACCCCGACTGACCCAGTAATGGCGCACCACGGTGGGACGGCGTAGGAGTTTGGGTCCTAAAGCAGCGAGGACGGCTAAAGCACTCGGGAACCAGAGAGAGGAGTGCCGAGCCCTAGGTGACCTCATCGGCGAGCCTGGCCGATACGGACTGCCGAGACCTTGTAAGGCTGCAATAGCGCGCGCTGACAGAAAAGGGATGGAAAGGCAAGCGGCTTATGATTTATTTACTTGTTTTCTGAGAAAACGACAAATTAAGGGAGTAGACTTACAGAAGGAACTCCCCGGGTTATTAGCTTATGGCAATGCTAAAGGGTTTTTTCAAAACCCACATGTAGTACATGACCTTACAGAATGGCATAAATTTGGGGATGCAATTTGGCAAGCAGCTTTAGATGATGATAAGACAGCAAAAAAATGCGGGAAACTGTGGCGAGCAGTTCACAATGAGCTGTTGCAGCACCAAGCAGAAAAGAAGGCAGCGGAACAGGCCAGTGCTGCACAGGGGAGAAATAAGGATTACAATGGGTGGCCGGATTGTCCGTTGCCCCCTGCAGTGACTACCTTAGTGTTGCCGCCGGCCGCGGAGCACGCCACGTCAGCATGTTTGGAGCCAAGCGCCCCACCCCCGCCCCTAGTTACGGCCGCGCCGGGTAGTTCACCTGCGCCTATTACAATGGGTCCAATAAACCCTCCGAGCACTGAGCCTATCCCTGGGGCAGAGAGTGACCTAGCGGGGGCCATTGCACGGGAGAGGCGGGAAGCTTGGGCGGCGCTGGCACGGGCCTGCATGGAGGCGGGGGATAACGACGCAGTGGAGGCCGTGCGGCACATGGCGTTTCCGGTAATATATGCCTCTAATCCTGCGGGAGGGATGCAGGCCACCAACACAGCTTTAGACTGGAAATTATTATCGCAGCTACGATCTACGGTTAGTCAGTTTGGGGTAAAAAGCGAGCCAGCTAAGCAGATGTTGGATTATATTTGGAGTACGCAGATATTGCTGCCATCCGATTGTCGGGCAATAGCAAAATTGATCTTTTCACAACATCAACAGCTGTTGCTTAATGCATATTGGCAAGAACTGTGCCATCAGAGTGTCTCAAAGGCTAGGCAGCCGGGAGACCCACTACATGGTGTAACTATCGAAGAACTCTTAGGGCTAGGGCCTTTCTTCAGAACAGAAGCCCAAGCATTATTAGGGCCAGATAAATGTCGAGAAACTATGTATTTAGCTAGACAGGCCATGGACAAGATTAAGGTGCCTGATGGATTGCCATTTTATATGGGGATCCGACAAGGTAGAGATGAGGACTTCGGGGCATTCATAGATAAGGTAGCCGGGGCTATTGAAAAGGCAGGGGTGCCAGAGTATATGAGAGGAGTGATGTTAAAACAATGCGCGCTCCAAAATTGTAATTCAACAGCACGTAGTATTCTGAGTACTTTGAGGAGTAATTGGACTATTGAGGAGGCACTGGAAAAGCTATCAAGCGTGCCGGTAGGGCCCCAAGCATTTCTGGTTGAGGCTATTAAGGAGTTAGGGGCAGGTTTAAAGGCGCAGGCTGAGGCCTCTCACAATCAAGTGCTAGCAGCTCTTGCACCCTTACAAGCGTCTGCGACAACAAATTTAGGCCCGAGGTCGCCTGTTGCTGGTCACATCAAATGCTATCGCTGTGGCGGCATGGGACATATGCGTCGTCAGTGTCAAGTCACCGGTTCATGGTGTCACACATGTCGTATGGACAACCACAATACCAATGCCTGTCGACGCCGGTTGGGAAACCCCCAGCCCAGTGTGAGAAAGAAACGACGGCCACGCGCAGACACAAGTAGCCGTTTCCAGCCAGCAGCAGCCCTGCAACCAGCCACACCAGGAAGCCTCGGCTTGGACTTGGCAGCCACAGTGACCACGACCTTAATGACCACAAAACCTGAGCAGGTGTCTACGGGGATCAGAGGACCAGTAATGATAAATGGAACCGCCGTTGGGGCCCTTCTATTGGGGCGTTCTTCAGCATCGATGCTCGGACTTTTTGTCCTCCCCGGGGTAATAGATGTGGACTTTCAGGGCGAGATCCAGATTATGGTATACACCCCGTTTCCTCCAATAAAAATTGAGAAAGGGCAACGGATAGCGCAGCTAGTACCCCTAGAGCAATTGACCAAAGCCTTAACCCCGTGTCAATCGTCTCCCCGAGGGGAGCAAGGGTTTGGCTCCTCAGGGGGCTTAGCGTTGCTATCACTAAATTTGCATGATCGACCTAAAAAACCAGTGACACTTAAATACAGAGAGGAAGAAATCAAACTTCAAGGTCTGTTAGATACAGGGGCCGACAGCAGCATAGTGAGCCCAGAAATTTGGCCGCCTCATTGGCCACTGCAAGCGGCCATAGCCACAGTGACAGGTACAGGCAGACTATTCTTAGCGAAAAAGTCGCCTCCCCTGCAAATCCACCTTGATGAACAAGTAGTCCATACGTCTGTCTCGGTGGCACCCCTAACCCCCACTGTTCAATGCTTAATTGGCCGCAATGTGCTCTCTCAATTGGGGGCACTTCAACCCGCCCTGCCCAATCCTGCCATGCTACCTTACAATTGGCCATTACTAATTAGTGACTTAAAGGACTGTTTCTTTACTATTACCCGGCACCCTCAGGACACTAAACGATTTGTCTTCACATTGCCTGCATTGAATCAAGAACACCCTGATCAGCATTTTGAATGGACAGTATTACCTCAAAGGATGAAAAATAGCCCCACGCGATGTCAACTATATGTCGATCATGCTCTACAACCACTCCGGCGAGAATGGAAACAAACGGTCATTTATCATTACATGGATGACATCCTTTTTGCCCAGCCAGAGGCCTTCACACAGGAACAAATTTGGCAAATAGAAAAGACCCTAAATAGGGAAGGACTTATGATTGCCCCTGAAAAGGTACAACTCTCCGCGCCCCGGAAGTACTTAGGATGGACACTGACTAACACGATAGTAACCCCACAGAAACTGCAACTAAATACTAAAATAGAGACTCTACACGATGCCCAAAGGTTACTGGGGGACTTACAGTGACTGCGCCCTGTGGTGGGCATCCCAAACGAACTCTTAGAGTCATTGCAACCTTTGTTATGGGGCACTGACCCGGCCCAGCCTGTAACGGTGACATCGCAGCACAAACATCTACTACAACAGATTATGGACTGCATTATACACGGCAGTGTTCGGAGACGTGACCCCGACCTCCCCATACAGGTTATGGTATGGTATGGACCAAAGTACCTTTTAGGAGCGTTGGCACAATCTAAAAAGAAAACGGGGGAGGTATGGGTACTAGAGTGGATCTGTCCCTCACTGCAGCAATCAAAAACACTTCTTCAAAAAACCGAGCTCCTGGCAGAAGTGATTAAGAAAGATATGGAGCCTGTGTGTGTACAGCTGCCAATGCAGAAGGACACTCTGACGTGGTATGTGCAGCATAGTCCAGAGTTACAGGATGCTCTCTTAGGAGCTGGAAGTACAGTTTCAATGGAAAAGATTCCAAACACACCGCTACATTGGATTGGTCAATGGAGTTGGCTTCGGATACCAAAGCAGCCCGAGACGCCCTTACAGAATGCAATCATGGCTTACACGGACACGGGATGGAAGTCTAGAACAGCAGCAGTGACCTGGCAGCAGGGCGGCTCCTGGAGACATCACCTCATTGCAGCCGATGATAAGGACTCATTGCAAACATTGGAGCTGGTGGCCATTGTATGGGCCATGATGAACTTAATCGACCTCCTTAATGTGGTCACCAACTCCCTTTATGTAGCTGGAGTATGCCACCGAATAGAGGAGGCCTACATAAAGGAAGTGCAGAATCGGCAGCTGTACGAGCTGTTCGTGCAGTTGCAGAGAGCAATCAGAATTAGGGAGCACTCATATGCAGTAATACATGTTCGAGGTCATAAATGGGAGATAGACTTGGGAGAGGGAAATGCGAGAGCCGATCGCTTGGTGTCGCTGACACAGAGACCTTTAGTCTCCCAGCATGTCCTGGCCCGAGAGGTGCACTCTGTGTTTCACCAGAATGCCAAGGGGCTAAGAAGGGAATATCAGATAACATATGAGGATGCTAAGGCAATTGTTAGATCGTGCCCAGTGTGCAGCCACCATAATGGCGGTATGGGCCTTGGGCTAGGAGTTAACCCCAGTGGACTAAAAGCTAATGAAAATAGGCAGATGGATGTGACGCATGTGGGTGAGTTCGGGCAGCTGAAATATGTACACGTGTCTATAAATACATATAGTCATTTTATGTGGGCCACCGCTCAACCTGGAGAAAAGGCTATGTATGTAGAAAGGCATCTTAGTTGTTGCTTTGCGGTTATGGGTATATCACTACAAATAAAAACAGACAGTGGCCCAGCCTACACTAGTCATAGGCTTGGGGAGCTTCTGCAAACATGGGGAGTAAAACACAGTACGGGTATCCCGAACTCGCCCACAGGCCAGGCAATAGTAGAACAGGGAAATTGTGGATGGACGGCTGACCCAGCGAGGTCGTGTTTTTCTCCCCCTGGGTCAGTGCAAGTACAACAGCTGCTATGGATCACTGTCTCACACAGAACAATGATGGGAGTAGGCGAAAGGAATGCAGAGCTGTGATAGAGACCGCTGTGCCAGGTGCTGTGAGACAAGATGCAAGCAACTGCAAATTATGAGAACTGCGCCAGCGCTGCCCTCTGTTCTTCTGTCTCATTATACTGCATGAAAATGTATCTCTCAGGAACGTAATGAAAGTGTATCTGAATTCCTGTCAACTATTGATTATGTATTAGTTTGACCTATATCTATAGCACAATTTCTCCTGACGGTGTGCAAGTTAGGTGGAGTGATCCCCCTTGCACTATCAATAGACATCAATAGACACATGCCTGCTCTATATCCTTACCGGATATAGGGTCTGATTTCCGCAACTCAATTTTGCAACGAGAATAGATCCGCTCTGTTCGGCTGCGGGATCGGTTGAGAGAGGGGACACCTTTGGCGCGCCCCAAGATTTCTTGGAAGGTCTCCCTTCCTCACCCGATCACTGCAGGGACAGACAAGGACCATCCATTGGTGTATCAGGTATGTGTATAGAAAAGGGGGTGCCCGTAAGGTGTGAGGAGACGTCCTACGCAGGGTATGAAGGAGCGTGCCTGCTCCCCCCCCCCCCGAGATACGTGAGCTCACGGGTTAGATTGCCGGCTCGGGTACGACTTGCAACTAATTGACTAATGCACTAGTGTTATTAAGATACAAGCTAAAAGACGTCGTCAGCATTGTGGATTATGTATAAACTACGTTTTTTGTTCTAAATGTCAGAGTGAGTGTGGTGTGAGTGAGACGCGTTCCTTTCAGGGAATGAGTGTCAGCCTGTTTATCTAGTACTGTGTTCTGATTGCATGGAAGCGTGTAAGGGAACGTGGACAAGCCTTTGTGAGATCTATTCCCAAGTGTTTATAACTGAACAATATCACTATACGGTGTTAAGCGTTTGTGGAAACTTTGAGGAAATTAGGAATTAATAAGAATTTTGTAAACATCATGGGAGGCTCCCAGGAGAAAGTTGTGTTTCCACAGGATCTGGCCCATTATGGGTTCCCAGTAAATGGACTAAGCCAACCCCAAACATTAGCAACCCATCTCAACCTGATGACAACAACAGCGACTCCGGCGAGCAATAGCCGCATGGTGTGCAGGAGATCATATACAGTGCCGTGACTCCCGAGCTGCGACTGGTATTCCCTTAGCAGATTGCAGAAAACATCTCATCAGAAAGGTCTCTTGGACACTGGGAACTGCCAGGAGCAATTGGCGATTATGAGACTCAGAAGTGCACTAATTGTGGGGGTTGGGTACAGTGATTGATCCAGAGTAGGGACTGTGGTATTTTATTTATCGGGATATTGAAACTGTAGTTAATACTGGTGTGCTGTGTAGTCTTTACTGTTAGTTTACTGACAAGGAATGCCTTGTAGAAGTGTGTAACATGAATCTAGTGTATTCTTATAGATAGTGATTGGTGTGCTGATAATCATGCTTTGTTTACTGTAATGCTAGCAAAAGATGGTTCAAGATGCGATTCATACAACCTGGCTCGTACAAAAAGAAAACGGGGGAAATGAAGAGAGATTTATTGATCACTGGCTGACTGAGAAAAGCCATGCAGACACTGTGCAGCTGGCTAAGCAACCTTGTTACGCGCAAGGTCAGGTATGAGAACTAGGAACAAAACAGGATGCCGATGGAGAAAGCCGGCAACAGTGTTTTGAGAAGTCTGTAACAGAGTGTTTGCTGTGAGATAACCACAGAGCACAAAGATAGGCGTAGTTGACACTGACTAGCAAGCCAATCCTGAGCTCCACTTTAGCAATATGCATGAGCCTATTATCCACACTATAAATGTACACGCAGCTGAAAGAATAAACGAGATTTGCTGATCATCTACTATGGTCGTCGCATTTCTCCCGCTGATTTCCTACAAACAGGCTTCCATCCAGGCTATGAATTATTTGAATAACTTAAATCATTTTGGCCTGGATGAACTCATGGGGGAGGGGGTCTGGGCAACACCTCAGGCCCAGGCACAGATGAATAGGCAATGCCTTGAACAAGTTATGACTTCGGTGTTGCGTGCTATCTGTCAGATACCTGATACTAATTCGTATAATGCCTCATTTACATCAGTTAAGCATGGGGCTGCCGAGCCCTACATAAAATTTCTTGATCATTTAGAAAATACTCTAGAGAGACAAGTAGGAAATCAAGCCACCCGGGATGCTTTGCTTAAGCAATTAGCAGTAGAAAATGCAAATGCAGACTGTCAAAAGGTTTTACAATCCTTAAAGAATGCAGATCCCTCCATTACTGTCATGATTAGAGCCTGACAAGATGTAGGCACGGAAAGGCATAAAATGGCCTTTCTAGCAGACACGCTGGCAGCCCAACTCAATGCAAGGTCAGCTGAAAGAATGAAATGTTACAATTGTGGCGAACCTGGTCATGTACAAAGGGACTGCAAAAAGCCTAAGCAAGCAAACAAAAATGCTTGTGCTATTCCAGCTCCACCCTCTCCCTGGTGCAGGAGGGGTCAACACTGGGCAAGAGAATGCCAATCTAAACTCCCTGTTGCTGCATGGCCCTGCAATCTGCTGGGAAATGGGAAGAAGAGCGCGAGACCGCGCACTATCAGAACAAACACGGTCCTGAATCGGTCGGCCAATGCCTGGCCAGCTCACTCAGACCAGCCACTGCCAGCAGCGCAGGAGTGCATTTGGCCACCGCCCAGTCAGTGACACTGACTGACAGCACCGTGACCCTCATTCCGACAGGTGTAATGGGCCCCCTTGGGGACGGGCATAGCACCCTCTTGTTAGGGCATTCTTCTGTTACATGGATGGGACTTTTTGTTTTACCAGGAGTTATAGACACTAATGACACAGGGGAGATTAAGATAATGGCATGGATGTCCTCATCCACCTGCTTTATTCCCAAAGGCAAAAAATAGCTCAATTAATACTTTTTAATTTTTTGGCTGAACCTGGCTTCAGGGACTGAACTGGTGGATTTGGGAGCACGGACAAACCTTCCGTGCTGTGGACTACACAAGTTTCAAAAGACAAGCCATTACTAATGTGCTTAGTAATAAACGGCCGACAGATATTAGGCCTAGTGGATACTAGAGCTCATATTGCCATCACTAAGTCAAGCGAATGGCCCTCTGAATGGCCACTAAATGATCCTGTTTCTGCTATTGGAGGACTTGGGGGCTCGCAGCAGCCCAAAGTGCCCGAATTTTTTTCTTTTGAAGGGCCCGATGGTCGCATTGCTCACAATGCTCCTTACATCTTGCCAGTTCCCTGTACTTTGTGGGCTCGTGATCTTGTAAGTCAGTGGGGCACGATTTTGCAGACAAATTTTCAATAAGGGTCATTGATCAGAAGCAAACTATACCCCTAACTTGGAAAACAGAACATTACATGGATTATATATTAATAGCAGCAGAACAAGAAGATAGTCTAAAGGACACTTCACTGTTTGTCCAGTAGGCAGTCCAATCTTTTGGTTTACAAATAGCAGAAGAAAAGGTGCAGCTCAGTTCGCCATGGAAATATTTAGGATAGAAAATTACATCTCACACCATTCAGCCGCAAATCCTCAAAATAGTACCTCACTTACAGACATTAAATGATCTGCAAAAATTATTAGGAACCATCAATTAGTTGCAATCACTTTTGGGTATTACTACGCAAGAGCTGCACCCTCTATTCCAGCTACTCAAAGGAGACCCAGATCTAACGCCTAAAAGACAATTAACACCAGAAGCACTACAATGCTTAGACGCTGTAATAACATCATTGCAACATCGATATAGCCATCGTGTTTGTTTATCACATCTGTTATCTCTTCTGATAATATCAAACTCCTATCAGCCATATAGCTTGTTATGTCAGTGGGATACCTCAAGAAAAGATCCTCTCATTATCCTTGAATGGATATTCTTACCACATACATTTTCAAAAGCCATTACATCACGAATGGGGATGTTTGCAATGCTAATACAGCGAGGTCAACATCGTCTACAAATTGTACAAGCTCTTGACCCTGATTGCATCTACATACCTGCTACTAAAAAAGATGTAGATTGGATGCTTGCACAGTCGCTCGCTTTACAAACTGCTATGGTAGACTATACCGGACAAATCTCCAGCCATCCCCCCAAACATCAGTTACTACATAATTTGAGGGATCTGTCCCTTACTACTAGTAGGTTACTTTCACATGTTCCAATACCTAATGCTGTTACTGTATTGACAGATGGCTCTGGCTAGACACACTGAGCAGTGGTTCTCTGGCCTGCGACTGCTACATGATTGCAGTCAGATGTACATGTTGTCGATGGATCAACTCAAATTGTAGAACTCGCTGCGGTAGGTCGAGCTTTTCACATTTTTTCAGAACAAAAGCTTAATATAATAACTGACTCTTTGTATCATTCAGGTATCATTCAGTGGATTGAAGGATCTTTTCTTAAGGAAGTTAACAACCCTGCTTTGTTTGCACAGCTCAAGTGAGTTTTACATTATGTCTCTCACCGTACTCTTCTTTATTTCATTATGCATATTCAGTCACACACTACGTTGCCTGGTCCTTTACCTGAGGGCAACCGTAAGGCTGATCAAGCCACAGTCGCCCTTGCTACCCCTCAGTTATTTCAGGAAGCGCAACTCTCCCATCAATCTTTTCCATCAAAATAGGAGAGCCTTACAAAAACAATTCCTACTGACAGTGGATCAAGCCCGTAACATCATTCTAACATGCCCAGATTGCCAGGCAATTGCCCCTTTGCCTCAAATTGGGACAAATCCCTGTGGCACAGCACCTCTTCAACTGTGGCAGACAGATGTCACTCGTGTTCCTGAGTATGGCCATCTAAAATATGTACATGTATGTCACGGAGTTACCTAGATAGATCTGTGCCCGTGACAGGGGGGCAGTAGGCTTGCGGGCCCCCCTCCCCCCTGACTTCCCGAGAAAAAAACGAAGCGGTGGCAACAATCTAATTGCGAGTAAGGATAATAAACCAAATGAAATGAGGGAGAGAGCGAAAGAGCGATAGAGAGGGAGAGAGAGAGAGAGTGAGTTTCCGAAACCGAAAGCCTTACGTGATGAAGGCGCCCGGCTTGGAAAGCACACCCACTCCTCTCCCGGCAGCAAGCGAAAGAGAAGAAGCACCGCGCGCAACCAGATGACGTATCTTCCGTGATGTGTCTTCCTTCTCCGACCGTGAGGTCCTCTGGGATACGTAGTTCTTCTCTTTTGTCCATGATGTTATGATGTGGAATACCAATAGCGAAGTTACAAAACCATGACATTGTAACAATAGATACTCATTCTGTTTACATATTTGCCACAGCACATACAGGCGAACGCAGTTGCGATGCCTGTAAACACTGGTTATCTGCTTACGCTGCTATGGGGCTCCCACATGCTAGAAAAACAGATAATGGACTTGCATATACTTGTAAGGCCACTTGAACTTTCCTCCAAGAATGGGCGGTTAGACGTATTACAGGCATTCCTCATTTTCCCACTGGACAAGCTATCATTGAGCATACTCATCAAACACTGAAATCCATTCTGAATAAACAAAAAAGGGAGAATACGGGAGACATACCACAAGAAACATTATGTAAGGCTTTGCTTGTGCTGAATTTTTTGAATCGTGATCATACAGATACAACTCATGTGGATCGTCATTTTGGGACCTCCCCAATGCTCAAGGAACAGCCAATGGTCAACGTTTGGAATATGGCCACAGGGCATTGGGAAGGTCTCTTGCCACTCATAACTTGGGGTCATGGATATGCTTGTGTTTCCACAGGGACTAGCCCTACGTGGGTTCCAGCACGATATGTTTGGCCTCATCTCAAGGCAGAAAATAGCATCCAGCCTTTATAATGACTGGGATTGTGTGCTTCTTTCTTAGTGGTATTGCTTTGTAACTTGTTGTATTGCAAATAACAACATTAGTAATGGTATGACATAGTGGGTGATTTTCTTGTGTTATCAATGCAGTCTCAAGAATTAGAATTATTAGACATTACCTAGGTTGTTGTGTACTACTTCTATTTTAGTAGTAAATCGAACATGAATTAGGCAGGATGTGATGTTACCAATGCTAAAATCTGAGGGAATTGCTCTTTTAATGTATTAGTAACGTTTGGTTATGGTGTTATCAGCCTATCAATTAGTCTTTTCTTAACTTGCAAAGACAAAACCTGGAAAGGAATCCCAGGCAAAGGGATGACCCTGTATTATAGAATGATTAACTAACTCTCTTTCATCCCACTAATTAGGATCTTTAAAATATGGCTATGCATCGCTTGAGACAAAGGCGCACAAGCTAATCTTGGTAGTTTATTCTGTTTTGCAAGCAGGTGTTCCACTTGGGCTCTGTATCACACACTGACCACACGGATGCAGTGTACAAGTGGAAAATACCCTTCAGACCCTGAGAAGAATAAAAGTGGGAGAGAATCTGTAGTGGGTGAGAGAGGAAAAGTGCACTTTGAAGCAGGGGACACCCTGCTGGCACTGCCTATCTCATCCACCGCCAACATGTTCCTTCTCTCTCCTTTTCCGCAGTTTGCTGTTTCTCAAGGATCAGTAAGTAATAACGCCCCTAGTGATACTCTAGCACATCTGCCCACTAATATTGATTCTATCTGACATGCAACTTCAGAAAGTTGTACGACCATTCATTTTCTATTAGCCTAAACACATGGTTGTGAACACTCCAAAAGCATTTGTTGTACAGATTTTAGTGATCATTCAAAATCAGTATATCAGAGTATACGAAAGTTGAAGACTTTTTTGTAGCCAGTTACAGATTAACACAGAACAGGACCCTTAGGGATTTATTTCCAGGTTGCAGAAACTTGGGCTGTAGGCCAAACGTGTTAGCTCTTTTTAGTGGGTTTAACACTGTTTCTTGTTGTTTTGCTCTGTTTGCCTTGTCTCCTTTCACACACTTAGAGTATTGTCAATTGAGGCCTTGATTGAGTTATAATGATTATGTTATTAATATAATTAGTGTTATTAATCTATAGTACGGTAGTAGTTTGCGAATAAACAAAAAAGGGGGAATTGTGGGAGTACAAGAAAAACTGTTCAGAGCATGTAAGAGATTATTCTTTTATATGATTGACTCAAAGTTTGCTGAGGAACAAGTCCAGGCAAGTCCTGGGCAAAGGTAGAGAAATCTTCTGTCTGGAGGACACTGACGGACAGGTCCTGGCTAAGGGTTGTGAAATCCTTTAAGGAGCACAGATGGACAAGGCCAGGGGCAACAAGAGAGGGATAAGCTGCTGATAATGGCCGGGAAATGGTCTTTTGTGTGGACTTATCTCGAGGAAGATGGCCATCTCAGGAGGCACGCACATGACTCTTGCTCAAGCACCCAGGGATGTCACGTAGGCAGGAAAAAAAGGAGGATGAAAGAGGATCCAACAACCACGAGGGAGGGTTTTTCTGCCATCAGATCCCTCACCACGACGGACTCGAGGTTTCTGCCATCAGATCCCTCACTACGGACCGTGTGCTGATGGACTTCCCTGGGCCTGCTACCTGAGACCTGCTGCTTCCTCCCAGACTTACTCTGCGGCTTCTTCCTGGACCCACCCGGTACCTGCACACTCTCGTTGCCCAAGACCGGCCTCGCTGCTCCTGCCCTTTGGCCTCGGACCATCGGAACGTCCTGCAATGGGACTACTGCCGTATCCTGGTGGTGACTACCCCCGCTTTACTCAATTCTTGCTTCTTTCTATCTTTTCTATCGCTCACCTTCCCTTCCCCATCACCCCAATCCGTAATAGTGTCCGTCCTCCCCTTTCTTCATCTCCCTTATTAACATTTGTAATAAACTGGTCGGACCAACATTTGATCCGTTGTTTCTTAATCTCATGCCGGGCATACATATTTCAAAGAACCTCCTCTCCCTCCTATAAATTGGAACGAGACAGAGCAGCAGCTGTGTAGTAAGATAAACAGCATGAGAACCAAGGACATCTCTAGAAGAAGAACGGCTCACGGCTCTGATTGGCTAAGCGCCTGCATTAACAGTTGAAGAGTGTTTGTAGAATGCTTTGTTGACATGTAAAGGTGGATGGGAAAGCTAGAAAACTTGTGAAGGTACGTAAGTGATGTGAGAACTTGTAATAAACTATTTGGATCATTCACATCTTAATCCGTGCATCGGACACTGCATGATAGGACAAGGGGGAATAATTTTAAACAAAGATGGGGAGATTAAGCTTAAGTATTAGAAGTTTTTTCACTCAGAGGGTAGTGACACACTAGAACAGGGTTCCCAGAGATATTGTGGATGCCCCATCCCTGGATGCATTCAAGACCAGGCTGGATGTGACTCTGGGCAGCCTGGTCCAGTGGTTGTCATACCTGCCCATGACAGGGGGGTTGAAACTAGATGATCTTTGAGGTCTTTTTCAACTCAGATCATTCCCTGAGATCTCTCTCTCACTCAAAGTCTCTGATGGTTGACAGGAAAAATCAGACCCCAAAGTATGTCTATGTCAATTGTATACTTTGGGACAGAGGCAATAGACATCTTATACTCCTGGGGTGGGAGAGGCCCAACTCAAACATCAACCATGTCCAGGTTACAGGGATGGTCCATCCCCTAGAACCACCAGTCATCGCTCTATCCCCACTGAATTTAGTCAGATCTCCCTTGATGTTTGTGCACCTGTGTCAACCAGTGCCATAACCCTTTGTACATTCTCTTGGGACCAAAAAGTTGTTAGCTCAACACGGGGCCTCCAGTCCCATCTTGAGGCCCTAGGTACAGGGGAACTAACATCCCCTGCCACGCCATAAATTGCCCTACGGCCAAGTCTTTTTCTTCAGATGCCTCAGGCATTATAGCTCAAGTCACCTGAGGAGGCTTTCAACTTCTATTAGGGACTATGAAATCCTCTAAGTTATAAGTTCTCATTGTCACTTGTTGAATTATTCATGCACCTGATCTTTTGAGATTATTTTTAAGTTTCTTATTCTGTAATTGTTTCCATAATTGAAGTAAAATTTGATTAGGCTGCCAATCGATCTTGGCAAAGGCAATCCCAGCCTGTATGATATTATTAAACATTTGTTTCCAGGACACCCGTATGGTGCCCAATTGGGGTGTCCTTGGTCTTAACTGGAAGAACTTCAGCTCCTTCTACCACCTGAACATTACATCTTGTTTCCCCCAAATCAACTACCAATTGGGCAGCCTGTTGGACAATGGCCTCTGAGGCCACTAGGGGGTTCAGTATGGAAACTAAAGTTCGATAAAGGTGGGAAGGAGCCTGTTGTAAAATCGGGTCTCTCATGCCCACCGAAAATTTTGCCAAGTCTGGGCTCTCAAATGTTTCTTCATATATTGCTTCTCTCATGCCTAATTCACAGATATAGGTTTGAAGATCCTCCATGGAGGACCATAAACCTGTGTGCAATGGTATGTCAGTTTTATTAGGCCAAGTCACATGGCACACTGCCATCAACCAATCAATGAGTGGTTTTCATTGGTTTATTGAATGGCAGCATATAATCTTTGTCTAATAGCAAGGTACAAGGTAATGGATGCCAATTTAGAAATTTCTGGACCATCTACCATGACACTTTCTGCCCCTGAGTCCTATAACCTTAAAAGCCAAGCTGGTATGCTTTCTCTAGTTGTCTGTCAAAATCACTGAACTAAATCCATTAATCCAGTTACTGTATAAGGATGAGCTGTTACATGCATATGGGTTTGGACAGGGGGCCACTGATCAGGGGCACCCCTGCTGCTCTATCTTGTACTTTTTTTGTGTGTTATTGTGGGGTGGATCTCAAAGGAATCCATCTCAGATGGAGCTTTGAGATCCAACCTAGAAGCCTTGTCTTCTGAATCAACTAAGTCCATCAATTTAGGAGCCTGGGTATCTTCTAATATAATGTTGCAGAACTGTTTTATCAGGAAAGTTAGGCTTGATTTCTTCCCTGCTGATGTGTCAAGTTGTTCTAGTTTTTCAGTACAATCTCGTAGTAATTAATTTTTTGCTTTCTAAGGTATTGTTTGATATTTCTACTTGATTTAAAGCATTTAATAATGGCCATGCCACAGTAGATTCAGCTATAGCGAGCACTCCTTTGTAACTAACATATCTTCATCTAATCCATGAAAATAATTCACCATGGGGGATGAAGAAGAAATATTTCTAGTAACCCACAGGGAACCCCAGTTTTCAATTATAGTTACAAGTCCATAGTAGGGTGACCCCAAAAATCCTGGAATATGTCCAGGAATAGTCTTAACTAAGGGAATAACGTTCTTCCCCTTTACTCATTTAAAGGCATACCAAAATAAGAATATTTTAGTATTTTAGTTTGTCTGGCTCACTGAATGTTATAATCAGAAAGATTAATGCAATGGAAGAGCAACACAAGAATTTAACAACAAAGGGACCAGCATAAATAGGACGGTATTCCACAGAAAAAGTAAAGATGCTCACTTATCTCCAAAAATTCAGGCTCACAAAAAAGACTCCACGAGGGAAGAATCTCCAACTAGAAGTCCTTCAAGAGTGGTAGTGAGCCCTTACATAAGGTTTAAGAGAGATGGAGCCAGGCTTCACCCCTTCCAGTCACACAGATGAATTGTCTTCCCCTGTGCTCCCAGAACTGACTAGGTCTTTTCCCCAGATGTTCAATCAGGGATTCAGGCCATAACTCAACAGTTCCCATAAAAATAGACAGTACCACAATAATAACAGACTAACACAATCCTAGTTTACAACAAATGAAAACAAACCCAAACACAACAGCCATAAACACAGAAACAACTAAAAGCAACTTAACTTCGAAAGACCACCAATAAACAAGGAACACCAGAAAATCTCACACACACACACACACACACACACACACTCACACTCACACTCACACTCACACTCACACTCACACTCACACTCACTCACTCACTCACACCCCCCCCAGCCCTTAAATGAGGTCTGGGAAGGGGTGGAGCCAGGATCCACCCTTTCCAGTCACTCAGGTGCATTGCATGCACCTGAGCCCCCCTGGGTTGGCCCTACCTTCCCACCACATGCTCAATCATTGTTTCAGGCCGTGACTTAGCATTTCCACTGCACCTCTGGTACTGATGTGAGACTAATAGGTCTGTAGCTATCAGGATCATTTTTTCTGGCCCTTTTTGAAGATGGACATCACGTTTGCCAGTTTCCAGTCCACTGGGACATCCCTGGTCAGCCAGCACTGTTGAAGGATGATGGAGAGTGGCTTGGCAACTACATCCGCCAACTCCCTCGGCACTCTAGGCCCCATGGACATGTGAGTGTCCAGCGTTTGAAGCAGGTCAAAAAACATTTCCTTGTGGATTATGCAGGGCCTATTCTGTCCCCCATCCCTATCTACCAGCGCGAGGGGCTGTGTGCTCAGGGAACAACTGGTCTTACTGTTAAAGACTAAAGCAAAGAAGGCATTAAATACCTCAGCCTTATCCTGATCCTTGGTCACTGTATTCCCCTCCATGTCCAACAAGGGATGGAGATTCTCCCTAGCCCTCCTTTTACTGTAAATGAATTTAAAGAAATATTTACTGTTGTTTGTCACCATAGTGACTGTATAGAAACTGTTGAGTCATGGCTTGAACCACTGATTAAGCACCTGGGGAAAGAACCTGGTCAGCCCTGGGAGCACAGGTGAAGGCAATTCACCTGTGCAACCAGAAGGGGTGGAGCCTGGCTTTACCTCTCTTAGACCTCATTTAAGGGCTGAGTGTAAGCAGGGTAGGATTTCTTTTTTGCTTTTTCTCTTTCTCCCTTTTATTTATTTACTTATTTGTTTATTTTTTTGTTTTTTGTTCTAGGTATCTTTTCTTTAGGAAGCTTTCTTCTATAACTCTAGAGTCTTCTGATATGGATGAGTAATCTTTTTGCCCTAGGTATCTTTTCTTTAGGAAGCTTTCTTCTATAACTCTAGAGTCTTCTGATATGGATGAGTAATCTTTTTGCCTTCCTTTATAGTATCTTTCTGTTGTGCTGATTCCTCTGTCATCATACCTTTCTTGTAACTTTTTTCCTACTGTGTTGATTTCTCCAGTTATTATATTTAGCAAGCCAAGCAGGTATTTGTTTACAATTACTTATCTTAAAAAAATTATATATTGAACGATTATTGTGACCCCAAATAACACAAAAAGAGGAACTTCTGGGGGAAGCCTTAGGATTCCTAGGTTCCCCATAGCTATGTGCTGCTGGGATTGTTGAAGAATTGGGACCTATATGGGGCGATGGTTCCATTATTAAGTCCCCATAAAACATGGCTGATTTTCTGAACAAAATCAGGGTAAATCGTTTTGACATCTGAGGATAGAATAGCAGCAGCATCTGCCATGGCATGGCTGCTGCTTCCCACTATTAGTGCATATTATTCCTTAGAGGAGGACTTAAAAGATGAAAAATGAGCTTTTGAAAGCTTGTATTAGGCAACTGGAAAATAAAATTACATCTTAGGGCAAACTGCTCCACCTTTAAATGGAATTTCTCCTTTGAAGTTAAGACTAGAAGGGGAAGAGGACTTACATCAGCAGGATCCTTGGATCCTAGTTGAATCCGAGAAGGCCAAGTAACCTGAAAGACCAACTAGAGGATCTGGGAGCCTCGGATCCTCTAGAAATAAGGCTAGTAATAACTCAGAAGACAAAGAAAATCCAAGACCAACCAGTAGGGTTGGCACCTGAAGAGTGGCCCCTGTACATACCACGCTACATGTAATGGCGTACCTGTACACAGCTGTCCAGCTCATAGATCTGTTACAACGATTTAAGCAAACACTACAAGAGCGCATACCAGCTTGGCTGTTGAGATTATGGGATGTGGGGGCTGAAAATGTGGTAATTAATGGGCCCGAAATTTCTAAACTGGCATCCATTGCCACACATCCAGCTCTCAGACAAAGGCTATATGCTGCTGTGATACATAATGATGAAAGCCATTCAGTAATTCAATGGATGATGGTGATGTGTAGAATCACATAGCCAAACAAAAGTGATGTTCCAATAAATACTGGTCTATAGACCTCAATGGAGGAAGTTCAAAGTTATTTAGAGAAATAGGAATGAAGGAGACAGTATATGATGATGTCTTTGAGAGTCCAAACTTGGTTAAATTTTTGGCAGGGATGAGGGACCTCATAATACAACAAGCTCCTCCCTGCTGGTATGGCACACTGGTGTCCATAGTGAACCCCTTAGTGGCCTCGGAGGCCATCATCCAACAGGCTGCCCAATTGGTGGCTGATCTAGAGGAGACAGCACCTTCAGACCAGGTGCAATATCTGAACACTGGCAGGGGCTGAGGTACTCCCTGTAGCTAAAACCAAGAGACTTGCCCCGTGGGCTCCTCAATTGGGACATATATGGGTATCCTGAAAACAAATGTTTAACGACTTAATCTTGGCTGGGGTTCAACTTGCAAAAATTGATCGCCAGCCCAATCATGTCCTTCTCCAGCTATGGAGACAGTTGGAGGACAATCAAAAATTTCGAAATCAACCCAAAAAATCTGGGGTGAGAACTATTAATAAAATACAACATGGGACCTGGAGGAAGTGTCCGTCCTCTCCTTTCTTCATCTCCCTTATTAACATTTGTAATAAACTGGTCGGACCAACATTTGAACCGTTGTTTCTTAATCTCATGCCGGGCATACATATTTCAAAGAACCTCCTCTCCCTCCTATAAATTGGAGCGAGACAGCAGTGGACCTGCCATAACCTAGTGGCGTGTGACCTGACTAACTGGGGAAAACCTAGTAATGTTAGCTTGTATCATTATAGTGATGATCTCCCTTTGACATCTGACTCACTGGAGGAAGTAGGACAGGTGGCAGATTCAGTATCTGCAAGAAAGAGGATGGGCTATAAATCCTCAGAAGGTGAAAAGTCTGGGCCTGTCCATGAAATTTGTGGGAGTTGTTTGGTCAGGAAAGACCAAAGTACTACGCAGTGATATAAAAGATAATGTTCAGGCATTCCCAGTCCCTACAACACCGAAGCAGCTGCAGGAGTTTTTAGGTACATTGGGATATTGGCGTTCCTTTATACCCCACTTAGCACAGCTGCTGAGACCATTATACAAACAATCACAAAAGAGGGGTAACTATGGGACTGGGGAGAATGGAACACGAGGCTTTCCAACAGACAAAACTGGCAGTTAAACAAGCCCAGGCATTGGGTATATTTGATCCTACCTTCCCAGCTGAGTTGGATGTTCATGTTGTTGAGGGATGGCTCCACAGCCGAGGGGGTCATGGGTCTCTTGAACAGTTGTACGAGCAGAACAGGCCTAACAATTGGCAGGAGATACAAATGGAAAAGTACTAACTCGTTATAATGGCTGTGAGCTCGGGTGCTATGTGCACAACCCAGGCTATGAGACCTTGAAGCTGTCAAAGCAGGAAGACAAACTGAGGCTTCAGTTAAGATAAGGGGGTAGCTCGCCTGGGAAGAGATTAAGACAGTGGACTGGTATGAAAACATGCATGACCAATGGTATTGTTAGGCAGGGGGCTTTTCGCAATGCTCCAATCAATTACAAGCTGACGCACGTTTGCCACGATCTATATATGTGTGTAAGTAACGAATAACAAACGGAGATTCTGATGCACTCATATTGGGTCATGTCATCACTCCCCACGTGGCTCGGCCAGCGAACGGACTAGATTCCGGTTTCGAACCCTTGGGGGTCCGCAACACGTTATTCAGGGTGGCTTTGGCTGGGGCCTGTGGCAATGCCAGAGTTCCGTTCGGACCCCCATTGGATTGTGGTCTCAGGTCTGGCATGGAGCAGAAGAAAGATATAGTATGACTGAAAAACAGTTATTGACTGCCTACTCTGCATAACAGGTGGTAGAGCCGATAACCCACACAGCTGAAATCATAGTTAAGACCACTCTGCCGATTCGGGGGTGGGTGAAAGATCTGACCCACCTTCCTAAGACGAGGGTGACCCAAGCACAAACAATGGCATGATGGATCGCCTATCTCAGCCAGAGGAGTAGTCTGTCTTCATCACCACTAAAAGAAGAACTTCAAAAGATCCTAGGCCCAGTGGCGTATCATGGTGATGTGCCAAAAGAAACATTGGTTGCTCCACCAGAGAAGAGTCCCATCCAGGAGGGGAAATATCCTATGCCTGAAGATGCCTGGTACACATATGGGTCCAGCAAGGGCAACCCAAGCAAGTGGAGAGTAATAGCATACCATCCCTCCACCGAGACAATCTGGTTCAGAGCAGCCAATGGGCAGAACTGCAAGCTGTGTGGATGGTTATAACCAAGGAACCCGGTGATGGTATCCTGAATATCTGCACAGATAGTTGGACTGTATACTGGGGGCTTACTCTTTGAATTGCACAGTGGGCCACCCAGGAATGGACTATCCATGCCCGACCAATCTCAGGCAGAGATATGTGGTTAGACATATGGAATATGGTTAAACACAGGACTGTACGTGTCTACCACATTTCTGGTCACCAACCCCTATTGTCACCGGGAAATGATGAAGCTGACACACTGGCCCAAGTCCGATGGACTGTGAATTCATCATCTGAGAATATTGTCCGCTGGTTTCATCAGAAGCTGCGGCATGCTGGACAAAGGACAATGTGGGCAGCTGCTAAAGCATGGGGGCTACCCATACAACTATCTGACATCGTCCAGGCATGCCGAGACTGTGACACTCACTCCACGATGGGACCGAGATTGCTGCCCGAAACCACAGCCCATCTTTCTAGAGGACACAGTCCTCTACAGCGTTGGCAGGCTGATTACATTGGACCCCTCCCTTGGTCTGAGGGGGCGAGATATGCCCTGACCTGTGTCGATACCACAGGATCATAGAATCACAAGGTTGGAAAGGACCTACAAGATCATCTAGTCCAACCGTCCTCCCACTACCATTGCTACCACAAGCTACTAAACCATACCTCGTATCTCCTCATCCAGACACCTCTTGAACACTGCCAGGGATGGCGGCTCCACAACCTCCCTGGACAGGCCTTTCCAGCGCCTGACCACTCTGAGAGAAAAAGTTTTTCCTTATGTCTAATCTAAACCTTTTCTGGAACAACTTGTGCCATTTTCCTCGATCCTGTTTCTTGCCTGGGAGAAGAGGCCAAACCACTCCTCATCACAACTTCCCTTCAGGAAGTTGTAGAGTACAATAAGGTCTCCTCTGAGCCTCCTCTTCTCCAGACTAAGCAATCCCAGTTCCCTCAGCTGCTCCTCATTAAATTTGTGCTCCAGACCCCTCACCAGCTTTGTTGTCCTTCTCTGGACACGTTCCAGGAACTCAGTGTCTTTCTTGTAGTGAGGGGCCCAAAACTGAACAAAATACTCGAGGTGCGGCCTCACCAGTGCTGAGTACAGGGGGATGATTACCTCCCTGCTCCTGCTGGCCACACTGTTTCTAATGCAGGCCAGGATGGCATTGGCCCTCCTAGCCACCTGGGCACACTGTCGGCTCATGTTCAGCCGAGCATCAACCAACACCCCCAGGTCCCTTTCCTCTTCACAGTCATCCAGCCACTCGGCCCCAAGCCTATAGTGCTGCATGGGGTTATTGTGGCCAAAGTTCAGGACCCGGCACTTGGCCTTGTTGAACCTCATCCCATTCACCTCGTCCCAGCGATCCAGCTTATCTAGATCCCTCTGCAGGACCTCCCTACCCTCAGGCAGATCGACACCACCTCCCAACTTGGCGTCATCTGCAAACTTACTGAGGGTACACTCAGTCCCTTCATCTAGGTCATCAATAAAGATATTAAACAGGATGGGCCCCAGTACTGACCCCTGGGGGACACCACTTGTAACAGGTCACCAGCTGGACTTAAATCCATTAACTACTACCCACTGGGCACGGCCCTCTAGACAGTTCCTTACCCAAAGAAGGGTATACCTGTTTAGGCAGCCAGTTTTCCCCAGGAGAGTACTGTGAGAGAACATGTCAGAGGCTTTGCTGAAGTCTAGGTAGACTACATCGACTGACGTGCGGAAATCAGACCCTATAGCCAGTAAGGATATAGAGCAGGCATGTGTTTATTGGTGACGTGCGTACATCCTGGTGCAAGGGGGATCGTTCCACCTAACCTGACTGTGTTGGAGGCCAAAATAAGCCTCACTGGTAAAGACTGGCAAAAACACCCTATTGTGACTGGCCCAGGGGCTCCATGCGTACTGGGTATTGATTACCTCAGAAGGGGGCATTTCAAGGATCCTAAGGGGTATCGATGGGCCTTCGGAATAGCTGCTGTAGATACAGACAACATTTAGCAGCTATCTGTTTTGCCTGGCCTGTCAGAAGATCCGTCTGCTGTGGGGTTGCTGCAAGTAAAAGAGCAGCAGGTACCAATTGCCACAAAAGCAGTGCACAGACGGCAGTATCGAACCAACAGGGATTCCTTGCTCCCCATTCATAAGTTGATTCATCAACTAGAAAGTCAAGGAGTGATCAGCAGAACCCATTCACCTTTTAACAGCCCCATATGGCCAGTGAGTAAAGCCAGTGGAGAATGGAGGCTGACGGTAGACTACCGTGGCCTGAATGAAGTCACACCCCCGCTGAGTGCTGCTGTGCCGGACATGCTAGAACTCCAATATGAATTGGAGTCAAAAGCAGCCAAGTGGTATGCCGCCATTCACATCGCTAATGCCTTCTTTTCCATTCCTCTGGCCACAGAGTGCAGGCCGCAATTTGCCTTCACCTGGAGGGGTGTTCAGTATACTTGGAACCGTTTGCCCCAAAGGTGGAAACACAGCCCAACCATTTGCCACGGGTTAATCCAAACTGTATTGGAACAGGGCAGTGCTCCGGAGCATCTGCAATACATTGATGATATTGTTGTGTGGGGCGATACAGCAGAAGATGTTTTTGAGAAAGGAGAGCAAATAATCCAAATTCTTCTGCAAGCTGGTTTTGCCATTAAGCGAAGCAAAGTGAAAGGACCTGCCCAGGAGATTCAGTTCCTAGGTATAAAATGGCAAGATGGGCGCCGTCACAACCCAGCAGATGTGATTGACAAAATCACTGCCATGTCTCCGCCCATTAATAAGAAAGAGACACAATATTTTCTGGGTGCAGTGGGCTTTTGGAGAATGCATGTTCCAAACTATAGCCTTATTGTAAGCCCCCTGTATCAGGTGACACGGAAGAAGAATGATTTTACATGGGGTCCTGAACAGCAGCAGGCTTTTGAGCAGATCAAACATGAGATAGCCCGTGCCGTGGCCCTGGGGCCAGTACGGATGGAACAGGATGTAAAGAACATCCTCTACACTGCTGCTGGAGAGAAAGGTCCCACCTGGAGTTTGTGGCAAAGAACCTCAAGGGAGACTCGCGGCCGACCCCTGGGATTCTGGAGTTGAGCATACAGGGGGTCTGAAGAGTGCTACACCCCGACTGACAAGGAAATCTTAGCTGCGTATGAGGGGGTTAGGGCTGCTTCCGAAGTAGTCGGTACTGACTGCCTCCTGGCACCTCGACTGCCAGAGCTGAACTGGATGTTTAAAGGAAAGGTTCCCTCCACCCATCGCGCTACTGATGCCACTTGGAGCAAGTGGATTGCACTGATTACACAACGAGCTCGAATGGGGAACCTCAGTCGTCCAGGAATCTTAGAGGTGATCATGGACTGGCCTGAAGGTAAAAAGTTTGAAACATCACCAGGAGAAGAGGTATCACGTGCCAAAGAGGCCCCACCATACAATGAACTACCAGAAAATGAAAAGAAATATGCCCTGTTCACAGATGGATCGTGTCGTATTGTTGGGAAGTATTGCAGATGGAAATCTGCTGTGTGGAGCCCCGTGCGACAAGTTGCAGAGGCCACTGAAGGAAAAGGAGAATCAAGCCAATTTGCAGAGGTAAAGGCTGTCCAACTAGCCTTAGATGTCGCTGAACGGGAGGGGTGGCCAGTGCTTTATCTTTATACTGACTCATGGATGGTGGCGAATGCCTTATGGGGGTGGTTACAGCAGTGGGAGCAAAATAACTGGCAACGGAGAGGTAAACCTATTTGGTCTGCTGAACTGTGGAAAGACATTGCTGCCCGAATAAAGAATATGGTGGTAAAGGTGCGTCACGTAGATGCTCATGTGCCCAAGAGTTGGGCTACGGAAGAACAGAAAAATTACCATCAGGTAGATCAGGCTGCCAAAATTGAGGTGGCTCAAATAGACTTGGACTGGCAGAACAAGAGTGAATTATTTCTAGCTCGGTGGGCCCATGAGACCTCGGGCCATCAAGGGAGAGATGCAACATATAAGTGGGCTAGAGACCGAGGAGTGGACTTAACTATGGATGCTATTGCACAAGTTATTCATGACTGTGAAACATGTGCCATAATTAAACAAGCTAAGAGGATGAAACCTCTCTGGGAGGAAGGGCGATGGCAAAAGTATAAATATGGGGAGGCGTGGCAGGTTGACTATATCACCTTGTCACGATCCTGCAATGGTAAGCGTTATGTGTTCACCATGGTGGAAGCGACCACTGGGTGGCTTGAAACATATGCAGTACCCCATGCTACCGCCAGAAACACCATATTAGGTCTGGAGAAACAAGTTCTGTGGCGACATGGCACCCCAGAAAGAATTGAATCAGATAATGGGACTCATTTTAAAAATTCTCTTATAAATACTTGGGCCAAAGAACATGGCATTGAATGGATTTATCAAATTCCCTATCATGCACCAGCTTCTGGTAAGATTGAACGATAGAATGGGTTGTTAAAAACTATGCTGAAAGCAATGGGCAGTGGAACATTTAAGCACTGGGAGAAGCATCTGGTTGAAGCCACCTGGTTGGTCAACACTAGGGGATCTATCAATCGTGATGGTCCTACCCAATCCAGCTCCCTACATACCGTAGAGGGACATAAGGTCCCTGTAGTACATGTAAAGAGCATGTTGGGAAAAGCAGTTGGGAAAAGCAGATCAATCTAGATTAATCTATGCCCGTGACAGACGGACAGTAGGCACGTGGGCCCCCTGGCTCCCAAAAATGGGAAGGGAAAAAGGGAAAGGGGTAGAGGAACGGGAGCTGGGCTCAGAGAGGGAAAAAGAATGGAGCAGCGGCAATGATCTAAGAAGGAGAACTTATTTTACTAACTATGATATCGGAATGCAAGATAACACAATATAATACAATCTACTTGGAATTGAGGCTAATAAATCAAATAAAATGAGAGAGAGAAAGTTTCCAAAACCGAAAGGCCTACTTGAATGAAGGCGTACGGCTTGGAAGCACACCCACCCCTCTGCCTGGCAGCCAGAGAGAGACAAGAGAGCCAGATCCCGTGACTTCCGTGATGTATCTTCCTTCTCTGACCGTGAGGTCCTCTGGGATATGTAGTTCTTCTTCTCTTTTGAGAAGCAAGTATCTGGAAGGTTGTCAATCCACAGAACTGGAGTATTAACTCTTTAAGTACCCATGCTGTACATGATGTTATGATGTGGAATACCAATAGCAAAATTAGAAAACCATGACAGCATATTGGACGCCTGCGTATAATCTCTGCCTAAGGACAGGGTGCACAGTCATGGTGGCCAATTTAGATATTTCTGGCCTGTTAACCTTCACATTTCTGCCCACGAGTCCCATAATCTTAATAGCCAAGTTGGTACACTTTCCCTAGGCTTCTGCCAGAACCATTGTACCAGGTCCATTAACTTGGTTGCCATATATGGCAGGGCTGTTACACATGAGCGAGTTTGGGCAGGGGGCCACTGATCAGGGGGCACCCCTACCGGTCTATCTTGTATCTTTTTTGTTTTTTGGGTTGTAATAGGATGGATCTCCAAGGGATCCGTTGCAAGCAGAGCATCAAGATCTGATTTAGAATTTTTTATTTTCCTGATCAACCAGGTCTGTTGATTCAGGAGTCCGGTCATTATTTATTGAAATATTATAGACCTGTCCTAACAGAAATTTCAAAGTTGTTTTTTTCCCCATCAATATACCGAATTCTTGCTCTAATTTTTCAGTGCGGTCTTGCAATAATTGATTTTCATTTTCTAAGGTATTGGCCCTCATTTCAGCCTGGTTTAAAGCATTTAACAGCAGCCATGCCACTGCAGAGGCAACTAATGGCCATTCTTTTGTAACCAGTATATCTTTGCTTAGCCTATGAAAATAGTCCACCATGCAGAATGGGGAGTTATTTCCCATAACATGTAGGGGACCCCATTTTTCAATTACGTTTGTTTATTCATAATAAGGGGATCCTAGAAATCCTGGGATCTATCCAGGGATCTTTTTGTCTGGGGGGATAACATTCTCCCCCCGATCCATTTATAAATATTGCAGAGAAAAGACATTATATAGATTTTAGTATATTTGGCCTGCCTGACTTGCCAAGTGTATAGTCAACAAATGTACAGATGGATGTAGTCAGATCTGCATGCACAGATTGTAAAACTAAAACAATTATTGCATTGTAATGGGATAATTGGAAATAAATAGAAAACACTCATCTGTATCATAGGCTCCCAGGAAAAACACCAAAAGAAGCATTCTCCAGAAAAAAAATCCTTCCCTAGTGGCAGTCAGCTCCTAAATGGGGTTTAGGAGAGGTGGACCCGGGCTCCACCCCTTCTGGTCACACAGCTGAATTGCCTTCACCTGTGCTCCCATGGCTGACTCAGTGCTTGCCTTAGGTGATCAATCAGAGGTTTAGGTCATGATTCAACAGTTCCCATACACGTGGGGACCCACAGTGTCATGGGATTTCATTTTTGAACACCTGTGGGGTCCTGAGAAACTAAGCAAGTATTTAAAACAGGGATGGGGGGGGGGGGGGGGGGGGGGGTTGGGGTGGTGGTGGTGGCAGTGGCTTAGGTAGATCTGAGAAGGTATGAGTTTTGGGGGGCTTGGCTTGTGTTTTATGAGGTCTATATAATGCTGTTCTGTAGAGAGAGAGTTTACAAGCTGAGATTCAAGCTTAAGGGAGAGGACTCTGAGTCGTACCTGATCAGTCACAGGAGATACCAGTACTGATGTTAGTTGCCCCTGTGGAAAGCCATAAATGGAAACAGGTGTCTAGAACAGCAAGAAGAAGTGGAGGAGGTAGAGGAAGATCCAGGTCCAGGTGAGGGGCCCTCCCTAAAATGACTGTTATCGAGAAAAGCAATAGAAAAAGAGACACGGAAAAGAGAGTGAGGAGGAGGAAGTCACTGTTATCACTATTCGTCAACGTCTGAAGATGACTGAATTTAAGCTTCAGGAAAGGAGTTTACATGGCACCCAAACAAGAAT